>NC_141873.1:102137446-102440476 GCF_056163025.1 Triticum urartu
TCGAAGAAAAGGAATATCAAACGGAGTCCAAACGTAATGAAACCTTCGGGGACATGATTTTCTCAACGAACAAGATCCAAGAGACTTGGACCCTACGTGAAGCAACCAATAGGGAGGCCACGAGTTAGGGGGCGTGCCTACCCCCCCCCCCCCCCAGGCGCGCCCTCCACCCTCGTGGGCCCCTTGTTGCTCCACCGACATACTTCTTCCTCCTATATATACCTACGTACCCCCAAACGATCAGATACGGAGCCAAAAACCTAATTCCACCACCGCAACTTTCTGTATCCACGAGATCCCATCTTGGGGCCTGTTCCAGAGCTCTGCCGGAGGGGGCATCCATCACGGAGGGCTTCTACATCAACACCATAGCCTCTCCGATGAAGTGTGAGTAGTTTACCTCAGACCTTCGGGTCCATAGTTTTAGCTAGATGGCTTCTTCTCTCTTTTTGGATCTCAATACAATGTTCTCCCCCTCTCTTGTGGAGATCTATTCGATGTAATCTTATTTTTGTGGTGAGCTTGTTGAGACCGATGAATTTTGGGTTTATGACCAAGTTTATGTATGAACAATATTTGAATCTCCTCTGAATTCTTTTATGTATGATTGGTTATCTTTGCAAGTCTCTTTGAATTATCCGTTTGGTTTGGCCTACTAGATTGATCTTTCTTGCAATGGGAGAATTGCTTATCTCTGGGTTCAATCTTGCAGTGTCCTTTCCCAGTGACAGTAGGGGCAGCAAGGCACGTATTGTATTATTGCCATCGAGGATAACAAGATGGGGTCTTTATCATATTGCATGAATTTATCCCTCTACATCATGTCATCTTGCTTAAGGCGTTACTCTATTTTCATGAACTTAATACTCTAGATGCATGCTGGATAGCGGTCGATGAGTGGATTAATAGTAGTAGATGCAGGCAGGAGTCGGTCTACTTGTCTCGGACGTGATGCCTATATACATGATCATACCTAGATATTCTCATAACTATGCTCAATTCTATCAATTGCTCAACAGTAATTCGTTCACCCACCGTAAAATACTTATGCTCTTGAGAGAAGCCACTAGTGAAACCTATATCCCCTGGGTCTATCTTCATCATATTAATCTTCCAATACTTAGTTATTTACTTTGCTTTTTTACTTTGCTTTTATTTTACTTTACATCTTTATCATAAAAATACCAAAAATATTATCTTATGATATCTATCAGCTCACTCTCGTAAGTGACCGTGAAGGGATTGATAACCCCTTGTCGCGTTGGTTGCGAGGAGTTATTTGTTTGTGCAGGTACAAGGGACTCGCACAAAGCCTCCTACTGGGTTGATACCTTGCTTCTCAAAAACTGAGGGAAATACTTACGCTACTTGGCTGCATCATGCTTTCCTCTTCAAGGAAATCCAACCCAGTGCTCAATAGGTAGCAATTACCCTTTTTCTGAACATTGCTATTTTAATGTGGAAACAATTTATAGTATTCGAGTTTCTTATGATGCTCCCACTATTCCGAATGAGAAGAATTTTGCTTATGCGGAGAGTAATAAAAATTCTATGCTTGTGGCTCATGAAACGAATGCTTTATGTCATAGTTATATTGTTGGATTCATTCATGGTGCTACTGAAAATTATTATGATGGAGGAATATATGCTTGTAGGAATTGCAATAATATCAAGTTTCCTCTCTACATGCTGAAAATCTTGAAGCTATGCTTGTTTTGCCTTCCTATGCTAGTTGATTATTGTTCCCATAAGTTGTTTGCTCACAAAATTCCTATGCATAGGAAGTGGGTCAGACTTAAATGTGCTTATCATATGCTTCATGATGCTCCCGTTATGTTTCAATTCTTATCTTTTATGTGAGCATCATTGAAATTACCATGCCTAGCTAAAAAGGCATTAAAGAAAAGCGCTTGTTGGGAGACAACCCAACATTTACCCCTACTATTTTTGTGTTTTCACATGATTAAGCTACTTTAGTAATCATGTTTTATAGCTTTTGTTTCAATAAAGTGCCAAGTAAAGCCTTTAGGATCTTCTTGGGTGATTGTTATTTTATCTTGTTGTAAAAAATAGAAAGTATGCGCTCACGAGAATAATTTTCATTTTTACCAGAGAGCGATAAAATACCAATTCCACTTGAAGTAGATTACTAAACAAATTGCATAGTACTCCCTAATTTCTCAAGATATTTGGAGTTACAGAAGTATTCGAAACCTACAGATTACTACAGACTGTTCTGTTTTTGACAGATTCTGTTTTCTTTGTGTTGTTTGCTTATTTTGATGAATATGTGAGTAGTATCAGAGGATATGAACCATAGAGAAGTTGGAATACAGTAGATATTACACCAATATGAATTTAGAATGAGTTCACAACAGTACCAAAAGTGGTGATTTATTTTCTTATACTAACGGAGCTTACGAGTTTTCTGTTGAGTTTTGTGTTGTGAAGTTTTCAAGTTTTGGGTAAAGATTCGATGCACTATGGAACAAGGAGTGGCAAGAGCCTAAGCTTGGGGATGCCCAAGTCACCCCAAGTTAAAATTGAAGGACAACCAAGAGCCTAAGCTTGGGGATATCCCGGATGGCATCCCCTCTTTCGTCTTCGTTCATCGGTAACTTTACTTGGAGCTATATTTTTATTCACCACATGATATGTGTTTTTCTTGGAGCGTCATTTTATTTTATTTTGTTTTGCTTGATGTTTGAATAAAATACCAAGATCTGAAATTCTTAAATTTTAGAGTCTTCACATAGTTACATAATTATTCAACTACTCATTGATCTTCACTTATATCTTTTGGAGTAGTTTGTCATTTGCTCTAGTGCTTCACTTATATCTTCTTAGAGCATGGTGGTGGTTTATTTTATAGAAATTATTGATCTCATGCTTCACATATATTATTTAGAGAGTCCTAAACAACATGTTAATTTGCTTAGGTTATGAATTTAGTCCTAGTATGATAGGCATCCAAGATGGGTATAATAAAAACTATCATAAAAAGTGCATTGAATACTATGAGAAGTTTGATACTTGATGATTGTTTTGAGATATGAAGATGGTAATATTAGAGTCGTGCTAGTTGAGTAATTGTGAAATTGAGAAATACTTGTGTTGAGGTTTCCAAGTCCCGTAGCATGCACGTATGGTAAGCGTTGTGTGACCAATTTGAAGCATGAGGTGTTCTTTGATTGCTTTCCGTATGAGTGGCGGTCGGGGACGAGCAATGGTCTTTTCCTACCAATCTATCGCCCTAGGAGCATGCGCGTAATGCTTGGTTTTTGATGACTTGTAGATTTTTGCAATAAGTATGTGAGTTCTTTATGACTAATGTTGAGTCCATGGATTATACACACTCTCGCCTTCCCATCATTGCTAGCCTCTTTGGTACCATGCATTGCCCTTTCTCACCTTGAGAGTCGGTGCAAACTGCGCGGGTGCATCCAAACCCCATGATATGATATGCTCTACCACACATAAGACTCCTTATATCTTCCTCAAAACAGCCACCATACCTACCTATTATGGCATTTCCATAGCCATTCCGAGATATATTGCCATGCAACTTTCCACCGTTCCGTTTATTATGACACGCTCCATCATTGTCATATTGCTTTGCATGATCATGTAGTTGACATCATACTTGTGGCAAAGCCACCATTCATAATATCTTCATACATGTCACTCTTGATTCATTGCCCATCCTGGTACACCGCCGGAGGCATTCATATAGAGTCATACTTTGTTCTAGTATCAAGTTGTATTCTTTGAGTTGTAAATAAATAGAAGTGTGATGATCATCGTTAATAGAGCATTGTCCCAAAAAAAGTAAGGCCAAATGAAAAAAAGAAAGGCCAAATAAAAAATAAAAAATAAAAAATAAAAGGGACAATGCTACTATCCCTTTTCCACACTTGTGCTTCAAAGTAGCACCATGATCTTCATGATAGAGAGTCTCTCATATTGTCACTTTCATATACTAGTGGGAATTTTTCATTATAGAACTTTGCTTGTATATTCCAACAATGGGCTTCCTCAAATGCCCTAGGTCTTCGTGAGCAAGCAAGTTGGATGCACACCCACTTAGTTTCTTTTATTGAGCTTTCATACATTTATAGCTCTAGTGCATCCGTTGCATGGCAATCCCTACTCCTTGCAATGACATCAATTGATGGGCATCTCCATAGCCCGTTGATTAGCCGCGTCAATGTGAGACTTTCTCCTTTTTTGTCTTCTCCACACAACCTCGATCATCATATTCTATTCCACCCATAGTGCTATGTCCATGGCTCGCGCTCATGTATTGCGTGAAAGTTGAAAAGTTTGAGAATACTAAAGTATGAAAGAATTGCTTGGCCTGTCATCGGGGTTGTGCATTATGTGAGCATTTTGTGTGACGAAAATGAAGCATAGCCAAACTATATGATTTTGTAGGGATTAGCTTTCTTTGGCCATGTTATTTTGAGAACACATAATTGCTTAGTCAGTATGCTTGAAGTATTATTATTTTATGTCAATATTAAAATTTTGTCTTGAATCTTATGGATCTGAATATTCTTGCCACAATAAAGTAAATATGTTAGGTAGCATTCCACATCAAAAATTCTGTTTTTATCATTTGCCTACTCGAGGACGAGGATGAATTAAACTTGGGGATGCTTGATACGTCTCCAGCGTATATATAATTTTTGATTATTCCATGCTACTATATTATCCATCTATGATGTTTTATATGCATTTATATGATTTTTGGGACTAACCTATTAACCTAGAGCCCAATGCCAGTTTCTGTTTTTCCCTTGTTTTTGATTTTTACAGAAAAGAAATACCAAACAGAGTCCAATTGACCTGCCAATTTTTGTGGATTTTTTATGGACCAAAAGAAGCCCTCGGAGTAAAAGAGTTGGGCCAGAAGAGTCCCGAGCCGTCCACGAGGGTGGGGGCACGCCCTACCCCCTGGACGTGGGCCCCTATCTCGTGGACGACTCAGAGACCCCCCTGACGTGAGACCTACGCCAAAAATTCCTATAAATATAGAAGCCTCCAGAAAATAACCTAGACCGGGAGTTCCGCCGCCACAAACCTCTATAGCCACCGAAAACCAATCTAGACCCGTTCCGGCACCCTGCCAGAGGGAGGAATCCCTCTCCGGTGGCCATCTTCATCATCCCGGTGCTCTCCATGACGACGAGGGACTAGTTCACCCTCAGGGCTGAGGGTATGTACCAGTAGCTATGTGTTCGATCTCTCTCTCTCTCTCTCTCGTGTTCTTGATGCAGCACGATCTTGATGTATCGTGAGCTTTGCTATTATAGTTGGATCTTATGATTTTTATCCCCCTCTACTCTCTTGTGATGAACTGAGTTTTCCCTTTGAAGTTATCTTATCGGATTGAGTCTTTAAGGATTTGAGAACACTTGATGTATGTCTTGCATGTGCTTATCTCTGGTGACAATTGGATATTCACGTGATCCACTTGATGTATGTTTTGGTGGTCAACTTGAGAGTTCCGTGACCTCGTGAACTTATGCATAGGGGTTGGCACATGTTTACGTCTTGACTCTCTGGTAGAAACTTTGGGGCACTCTTTGAAGTTCTTTGTGTTGATTGAATAGATTAATCTGAGATTGTGTGATGCATATTGTATAATCATACCCATGGATAATTGAGGTGACATTGGAGTATCTAGGTGACATTAGGGTTTTGGTTGATTTGTGTCTTAAGGTGTTATTCTAGTACGAACTCTAGGATAGATCGAACGAAAAGAATAGCTTCGTGTTATTTTACTACGGACTCTTGAATAGATCGATCAGAAAGAATAACTTTGAGGTGGTTCCGTACCCTACAATAATCTCTTCGTTTGTTCTCTGCTATTAGTGACTTCGGAGTGACTCTTTGTTGCATGTTGAGGGATAGTTATATGATCCAATTATGTTATTATTGTTGAGAGAACTTGCACTAATGAAAGTATGAACCCTAGGCCTTGTTTCAACGCACTGCAATACCGTTTGTGCTCACTTTTATCATTAGTTACCTTGCTGTTTTTATATTTTCAGATTACAAAAACCTATATCTACCATCCATATTGCACTTGTATCACCATCTCTTCGCCGAACTAGTGCACATATACAATTTACCATTGTATTGGGTGTGTTGCGGACACAAGAGACTCTTTGCTATTTGGTTGCAGGGTTGTTTGAGGGAGATCATCTTCATCCTATACCTCCCACGGATTGATAAACCTTAGGTCATCCACTTGAGGGAAATTTGCTACTGTCCTACAAACCTCTGCACTTGGAGGCCCAACAACGTCTACAAGAAGAAGGTTGTGTAGTAGACATCACACACTCCTTTTACCTTCGGGATTAGTGTTGAACCTAAAATAAATGTTATTTGGTGTTTGCGTTGAGCATGAATATGATTGTATCATGTCTATTGGAATACGGTTATTCATTTATAGTCAAAGAATAATTGTTGTTCTGTTTACATGAATAAAACGTTCTATGGTCATACACTTAATATAAATTGTTTATTGAATCTCGATCGTAGTGATACACATATTCATATATTGATGCCAAAAGATGCAAAGTTGATAATGATAGTGCAACATACTTGTGGCACTGCCGTTTAGGTCATATTGGTGTAAAGCGCATGAAGAAACTCCATGCGGATGGACTTTTGGAATCACTTGATTATGAATCATTTGATGCTTGTGAACCATGCCTCATGGGCAAGATGACTAAGACTCCATTCTCCAAAACAATGGAAAGAGCCACTGACTTATTGGAAATATGACATACTGATGTATGCGGTCCGATGAGTGTTGAGGCTCGCGGCGGGTATCGTTATTTTCTAACCTTCACAGATGATTTGAGCATATATGAGTATATCTACTTAATGAAACACAAGTCTGAAACATTTGAAAAGTTCAAAGAATTTCTGAGTGAAGTGGAGAATCATCGTAACAAGAAAATAAAGTTTCTACGATCTGATCACGGAGACGAAGTATTTGAATTACGAGTTTGGGCTTCAGTTGAAACAATGTCGAATAGTTTCGCAACTCACGCCACCTGGGACACCACAACGTAATGGTGTGTCCGAACGTCATAACCGTACTTTATTAGATATGGTGCGATCTATGTTGTCTCTTACCGATTTACCACTATCGTTTTGGGGTTATGTATTAGAGACTTCTGCATTCACGTTAAATAGGGAACCGTCTAAAAATCCATTGATCGATGACACCATATGAACTATGGTTTAGCAAGAAACCTAAGCTGTCATTTCTTAAAGTTTGGGGTTGCGATGCTTATGTGAAAAAGTTTCAGCCTAATAAGCTCAAACCCAAATCGAAGAAGTGCGTCTTCATAGGATGCCCAAAAGAAACTGTTGGGTATACCTTTTATCACAGATCCGAAGGAAAGATCTTTGTTGCTAAGAGTGGATCCTTTCTAGAGGAGTTTCTCTCGAAAGAAGTGAGTGGGAGGAAAGTAGAACTTGATGAGGTAACTATACCTTCTCCCGAATTGGAAAGTAGTTCATCACAGAAATCAGTTTCAGTGATGCCTACACCAATTAGTGAGGAGTTAATGATGATGATCATGAAACTTCAGATCAAGTTACTACCGAGCCTCGTAGGTCAAGCAGAGTAAGTTCCGCACCAGAGTGGTACGGTAATCCTATTCTGGAAGTCATGTTACTAGACCATGACGAACCTACGAACTATGAGGAAGCGATGATGAGACCAGATTCCGCGAAATGGCTTAAGGCCATGAAATCTGAGATGGGATCCATGTATGAGAACAAGGTATGGACTTTGATTGACTTGCCCGATGGTCGGTGAGCCATTCAGAATAAATGGATCTTCAAGAGGAAAATGGACGCTGATAGTAGTATTACTATCTACAAAGCTCGAATTGTCACCAAAGGTTTTTGACAAGTTCAAGGTGTTGACTACGATGAGATTTTCTCACTCGTATCGATGCTTAAAAGTCTGTCCAAATCATGTTAGCAGTTGCCACATTTTATGAAAACTGACAAATGGATATCAAAACTACATTCCTTAATGGATTTATTAAAAAAGAGTTTTATATGATGCAACCAGAAGGTTTTGTCAATCCTAAAGGTCTTAACAAAGTGTGCAAGCTCCAGCGATCCATCTATGGACTGGTGCAAGCATCTCGGAGTTGGAATATACGCTTTGATGAGTTGATCAAAGCATATAGTTTTATACAGACTTGCGGTGAAGCCTGTATTTACAAGAAAGTGAGTGGGAGCACTACAAACTTTCTGATAAGTATATGTGAATGACATATTGTTGATTGGAAATGATGTAGAATTTTCTGGAAAGCATAAAGGAGAATTTGAAAGGAGTTTTTCAAAGAAAGAATTACCTGTAAAGCTACTTACATATTGGGCATCAAGATCTATAAAGATAGATCAAGATGCTTGATAAGACTTTCGATGAGTACATACCTTGATAAGATTTTGAAGGAGTTCAAAATGGATCAGTCAAAAGAAGTTCTTGCCTGAGTTGTAAGGTGTGAAATTGAGTAAAGACTCAAAACTCGGCCACGGCAGAAAATAGAAAGAGAATGAAAAGTCATTCTCTGTGCCTCAGTCATAGGTTCTATAAAGTATGCTATGCTGTGTACCAGACCTATTGTATACCTTAGCATGATTTTGGCAAGGTAGTACAATAGTGATCTAGGAGTAGATCATTGTACAGCGGTTAAAATTAACCTTAGAGGACTAAGGAAATATTTCTCGGTTATGGAGGTGATAAAAGAGTTCGTCGTAAAGAGTTACGTCGATGCAAGATTTTTACACCAATCTAGATGACTCTAAGTCTCGATCTAGATACATATTGAAAGTGGAAGAAATTAGCTAGAGTAGCTCCGTGCAGAGTATTGTAGACATAGAAATTTGCAAAATACATATGGATTTGAATGTTGCAGACTCATCGACTAAACTTCTCTCACAAGCAAAACATGATCAATCTTTGGGTGTTAGTCACATAGCGATGTGAACTAGATTATTGACTCTAGTAAACCCTTTGGGTATTAGTCACATGAAGACGTGAACTAATCAAATAAAGATGTGAACTATTGGTGTGAAATCACATGACGATGTGAACTAGATTATTGACTCTAGTGCAAGTGGGAGACAGAAGGAAATATGCCCTAGAGGCAATAATAAAGTTGTTATTTATATTTCCTTATATCATGATAAATGTTTATTATTCATGTAGCGACCCAACCTCAGACGGTCAAGCCTCTGTGTATCTGTGCCATCCCTGGATCAGTATGCTGGCACACACAGTACATCAATGTATATATCAAAGTGCAATCACATGTGTAAATAACATAAAACTGATATATACCTTATAAGTCTCAGCGGAAACAATCGACGGGTGTGGAGTCCCATCAACGCCATTGGTGGGTTGAGTGTAGACCGTAAGCCAATCAACGAAACTCACTCGTTGTATATAAAATCCTGCAACATGATACGTTGCAGCCGTGTAGGTCAGTACATTGAATGTACCCGCAAGATCACCATAAGAGAAAACAGATGATAAACTATACGATATGCAGTATGGCTTTGTGGCTCTATATCTGAGTTTTTTTTCCGTAAAAGCTGGTTTTATTTTCCCTACATCAAAGGAATTATCCGGAGTCTGTACTACAGAGTTTTCTATCATGACATGGTTCCGCCAACCGATGTCTCATAGCCCAAATCATCATAAGTTGCCCACAATTAATTTAGCAGTCCGGTGTTGAGAGTTCCGAGATAGATCCAAGTCTAGAGGCTCAAATTGTCCGTAACTGGGCACACGGCTAATCGATTAGGTTTTAACCCTCTGCAGAGGTTTGTACACTTTACCCGCAAGATTCGATCCCTCCCCTTTCGTCCTCGCACTTCATGATGTTTGAGAATAGGATGATCGAAACATGGTCTTTCGAAGAGTTCCTCTGACCATTGTCCGGTGCTCATCCAATCCTACCGTAGTTCTACATCTGCTAGCACCGTCCTAGCCAGAGTCACAAGCTCAACAAAAGAAACTAAGTGGGTGTGCATCCAACTTGCTTGCTCACAAAGACCTAGGGAATTTGAGGAAGCCCATTTTTGGAATATACAAGCAAAGTTCTATAATGAAAAATTCCCACTAGTATATGAAAGTGAAAATCTGAGAGACTCTCTATCATGAAGATCATGGTGCTACCTTGAAGCACAAGTGTGGAAAAAGGATAGTAGCATTGGCCCTTTTATTTTTTATTTTTTATTTGGCCTTTATTTTTTTCCATTTGGCCTTCCTTTTTTGGGACAATGCTCTATTAATGATGATCATCACACTTCTATTTATTTACAACTCAAATATTACAACTCGATACTAGAACAAAGTATGACTCTATATGAATGCCTCCGGCGGTGTACCGGGATGGGCAATGAATCAAGAGTGACATGTATGAAAATATTATGAATGGTGGCTTTGTCACAAATATGATGTCAACTACATGATCATGCAAAGCAATATGACAATGATGGAGCGTGTCATAATAAACGGAACGGTGGAAAGTTGCATGACAATATATCACGGAATGGCTATGGAAATGCCATAATAGGTAGGTATGGTGGCTGTTTTGAGGAAGATATAAGGAGGCTTATGTGTGATAGAGCGTATCACATCACGGGGTTTGGATGCACTGGCAAAGTTTGCACCGACTCTCAAGGTGAGAAAGGGCAATGCACGGTACCGAAGAGGCTAGCAATGATGGGAAGGCGAGAGTGCGTAAAATCCATGGACTCAACATTAGTCATAAAGAACTCACATACTTATTGGAAAAATCTACAAGTCATCAAAAACCAAGCATTACGCGCATGTTCCTAGGGGGATAGATTGGTAGGAAAATACCATCACTCGTCCCCGACTGCCACCCATAAGGAAAGCAATCAAGGAACACCTCATGCTTCAAATTTGTCACACAATGTTTACCATATGTGCATGCTACGGGACTTGCAAACCTCAACACAAGTATTTATCAATTTCACAATTACTCAACTAGCACGACTCTAATATTACCATCTTCATATCTCAAAACAATCATCAAGTATCAAACTTATCACAGTATTCAATGCACTCTATATGGAAGTTTTTATTATATCCCTCTTGGATGCCTATCATATTAGGACTAAATTCATAACCTAAGCAAATTACCATGCTATTTAAGACTCTCGAAATAATATAAGTGAATCATGAGAGATCAATAATTTCTATAAAATAAAACCACAACCATGCTCTAAGAAGATATAAGTGAAGCACTAGAGCAAATGACAAAGTACTCCAAAAGATATAAGTGAAGATCAATGAGTAGTTGAATAATTATGTAACTATGTGAAGACTCTCTAACATTTAAGAATTTCAGATCTTGGTATTTTATTCAAATAGCAAGCAAAACAAAACAAAATAAAATGACGCTCCAAGCAAAACACATATCATGTGGTGAATAAAAATATAGCTCCAAGTAAAGTTACCGACGAACAAAGACGAAAGAGGGGATGCCATCCGGGGCATCCCCAAGCTTAGGCTCTTGGTTGTCCTTGAATTTTACCTTGGGGTTCCTTGGGCATCCCCAAGCTTAGGCTCTTTCCACTCCTTGTTCCATAGTGCATCGAATCTTTACCCAAAACTTGAAAACTTCACAACACAAAACTCAACAGAAAACTCGTAAGCTCCGTTAGTATAAGAAAATAAATCACCACTTTTGGTACTGTTGTGAACTCATTCTAAGTTCATATTGGTGTAATATATATTTTATTCCAACTGCTATATGGTTCATACCCTCCAATACTATTCATAGATTCATCAAAATAAGAAACACGAAGAAAACAGAATCTGTCGAAAATAGAACAGTCTGTAGTAATCTGTAGGTTTCGAATACTTGTGTAACTCCAAAAATCCTGAGAAATTAGGAATTCCTAGGCAATTTTTTTATTAATCTACTTCAAGTGGAATTGGTATTTTATCGCTCTCTGGTAAAAAATGAAAGTTATTCTCATGAGCGCATACTTTCTGTTTTTTACAGCAAGATCAAATAACAATCACCCAAGAAGATCCTAAAGGCTTTACTTGGCACTTTATTGAAACAAAAGCTATAAAACATGATTACTACAATATATTAATCATTTGAGCACATAAAAACAGTAGGGGTAAATATTGGGTTGTCTCCCAACAAACGCTTTTCTTTAATGCCTTTTTAGCTAGGCATGGTAATTTCAATGATGCTCACATAAAAGATAAGAATTGAAACATAACGGGAGCATCAAGAAGCATATGACAAGCACATTTAAGTCTAACCCACTTCCTATGCATAGGTATTTTGTGAGCAAACAACTTATGGGAACAATAATCAACTAGCATAGGAAGGCAAAACAAGCATAGCTTCAAGATTTTCAACATGTAGAGAGGAAACTTGATATTATTGCAATTCCTACAAGCATATATTCCTCCCTCATAATAAATTTCAGTAGCGTCATGAATGAATCCAACAATATAACTATGACATAAAGCATTATTTTCATGAGCCACAAGCATAGAATTTTTATTACTCTCCACATAAGCAAAATTCTTCTCATTCGGAATAGTGGGAGCATCATACGGTGGTAGATCTAGGTTTTTGTAATCTGAAAATATAAAAAAAGCAAGGTAACTAATGATAAAAGTGAGCACAAACAGTATTGCAATGCGTTGAAACAAGGCCTAGGGTTCATACTTTCACTAGTGCAAGTTCTCTCAACAATAATAACATAATTGGATCATATAACTATCCCTCAACATGCAACAAAGAGTCACACCAAAGTCACTAATATTAGAGAACAAACGAAGAGATTATTGTAGGGTACGAAACCACCTCAAAGTTATTCTTTCTGATCGATCTATTCAAGAGTCCGTAGTAAAATAACACGAAGCTATTCTTTCCGTTCGACCTATCCTAGAGTTCGTACTAGAATAACACCTTAAGACACAAATCAACCAAAACCCTAATGTCACCTAGATACTCCAATGTCACATCAAGTATCCGTGGGTATGATTATACAATATGCATCACACAATCTCAGATTCATCAATTCAATCAGCACAAAGAAATTCAAAGAGTGCCCCAAAGTTTCTACCGGAGAGTCGAGATGAAAACGTGTGCCAACCCCTATGCATAAGTTCACGAGGTCATAGAACTCTCAAGTTGACCACCAAAACATACATCAAGTGGATCATGTGAATATCCAATTGTCACCACAGATAAGCACATGCAAGACATACATCAGGTGTTCTCAAAATCTTAAAGACCCAATCCGATAAGATAACTTCAAAGGGAAAACTCAATTCATCACAAGAGAGTAGAGGGGGAGAAACATCATAAGATCCAACTATAATAGCAAAGCTCGCAATACATCAAGATCGTGCCAAATCAAGAGCATGAGAGAGAGAGAGATCAAACACATAGCTACTGGTACATACCCTCAGCCCCGAGGGTGAACTACTCCCTCCTAGTCATGGAGAGCGCCGGGATGATGAAGATGGCCACCGAAGATGGATTCCCCCCTCCGGCAGGGTGCCGAAACGGGTCTAGATTGGTTTTCGGTGGCTACGAAGGCTTGCGGCGGCGAAACTCCCAATCTAGGTTATTTTCTGGAGGTTTCTGTATTTATAGGAATTTTTGGCATAGGTCTCACGTTAGGGGGGTCTCCGAGTCGTCCACGAGATAGGGGCCCATGCCAGAGGGTAGGGTGCGCCCCCCACCCTCGTGGACGTCTCGGGACTCTTCTGGCCCAACTCTTTTACTCCGGGGGCTTCTTTTGGTCCATAAAAATCCACAAAAATTGGCAGGTCAATTGGAATCTGTTTGGTATTCCTTTTCTATAAAACTCAAAAACAAGGAAAAAACAGAAACTGGCACTGGGCTCTAGGTTAATAGGTTAGTCCCAAAAATCATATAAAATAGCATATAAATGCATATAAAACATCCTAGATGGATAATATAATAGCATGGAACAATAAAAAATTATAGATACGTTGGAGACGTATTAGTGTGCGATGGTGATCTTATCAACCTTGGAATCATTTCCAACACACATCGTCACCTTGCCCTTAACTAGTCTTTGTTCATTTTGCAACTCCTGTTTTGAGTTACTAATCTTAGCAACTGAACCGGTATCAAATACCCTGGGGTTACTATGAACACTAGTAAAGTACACATCAATAACATGTATATCAAATATACATTTGTTCACTTTGCCATCCTTCTTATCCGCCAAGTATTTGGGGTAGTTCCGCTTCCAGGGACCATTCCCTTTGAAGTAGAAGCACTCAGTTTCAGGCTTAGGTCTAGCTTTGGGCTTCTTAACGGGAGTGGCAACTTGCTTGCCATTCTTCTTGAAGTTCCCTTTCTTTCCCTTACCGTTTTACTTGAAACTGGTGGTCTTGTCAACCATCAACACTTGATGCTTTTTCTTGATTTCTACCTTCGCAATTGCAGCATCGCGAAGAGCTTGGGAATCGTTTCCGTTATCCCTTGCATATTATAGTTCATCACGAAGTTCTTGTAACTTGGTGATAGTGACTAGAGAACTCTGTCAATCACTATCTTATCTGAAAGATTAACTCCCACTTGATTCAAGTGATTGTAGTACTCAGACATTTTGAGCACATGCTCACTAGCTGAGCTATTCTCCTCCATCTTGTAGGGAAAGTACTTGTCACAGGTCTCATACCTCTTAACACGTGCATGAGTCTGAAATACCAATTTCAGCTCTTGGAACATCTCATATGCTCGGTGGCGCTCAAAATGTTTTTGAAGTCCCGGTTCTAAGCCGTAAAGTTTGGCGCACTAAACTATCAAGTAGTCATCATATCGAACTTGTCAAACGTTCATAACGTCTCAATATGCTCCTGCAAAAGGTCCGTCACCTAGGACATAATTCTTCTATGCAGCAATGAGGATAATCCTCAGATCACAGAGCTAGTCCCCATTATTGCTACTAAAATTTTTCAACATAGTTTTCTCTCGGAACATATCATAAATAAAACAGGGAAGCTATACGTGAGCAATTGATCTACAACATAGATATGCAAATACTATCGAGACTAAGTTCATGATAAATTTTAGTTCAATTAATCATATTACTTAAGAACTCCCACTTAGATAGACATCCCTCTAGTCATCTAACTGATCATGTTATCCATATCAACTAAACCATGTCTGATCATCACATGAGATGGAGGAGTTTTCAATGGTGAACATCACTATATTGATCATATGTACTATATGATTCACGCTCGACCTTTCGGTCTCAGTGCTTGGAGGCCATATCTGCATATTCTAGGCTTGTCAAGTTTCACCCTGAGTATTTTGCGTGTGCAAAACTGGCTTGCACCCGTTGTATGTGAACGTAGAGCTTATCACACCCGATCATCAATTGGTGGCTCGGCACGATGAACTGTCGCAACGGTGCATACTCAGGGAGAACACTTATGCCTTGAAATTTAGTGAGGGATCATCTTATAATGCTACCACCGTACTAAGCAAAATAAGATGCATAAAAGATAAACATCACATGTAATCAATATAAGTGATATGATATGGCCATCATCATCTTGTTCCTTTGATCTCCATCTCCAAAGCACCATCATGATCACCATCATCACCGGCTTGACACCTTGATCTCCATCGTAGCATCGCTTTCGTCTCGTCAACTACTGCTTCCATGACTATCGCTACCTCTTAGTGATAAAGTAAAGCAATTACATGGCAATTGCAATTCATTCAATAAAACGACAACCATATGGCTCCTGCCAGTTGCTGATAACTTTGTTACAAAACATGATCATCTCATACAACAATTTATATAACATCACGTCTTGACCATATCACATCACAGCAAGCCCTGCAAAAACAAGTTAGACGTCCTCTACTTTGTTGTTGCAAGTTTTACGTGGCTGCTACGGGCTTCTAGCAAGAACCGTTCTTACCTACGCATCAAAACCACAACAATTTTTCGTCAAGTGTGCTGTTTTAACCTTCAACAAGGACTGGGCATAGTTACACTCGATTCAACTGAAGTTGGAGAAACAGACACCCACTATCCACCTATGTGCGAAGCACGACGGTAGAACCAGTCTCATGAACGCGGTCATGTAATGTCGGTCTGGGCCGCTTCTGTAGCGACCTGACCTCAGACGATCAAGTCTCTGTGCTTAAGTGTCATCCCTGGATCGGTATGCTGACACACATAGTACTCGAGGATTTATAACAGAGGTAAATCACATGTATAAAGTGTCGTAAATACTATTACCTCAATCCAAATAGCGGAAGTAACAAGGTTGTGGATTCCCGTCAACACCAATGACAAAGCTGAGTGTAGAAATCGTAACCCTAACGTATCACTTACTCGTCGTAATATTCCTGCAACATGAGACATTGCAGCCATAGGGGTTAGTACATTGAATGTACTGGCAAATTCACACTATAGGATAATGATGAATAAAGGCTATCACTACATGCATTTTTGGCTGGTGGAAAGGCTCAATGGTTATAATGTTTTTGCGAAAATCCAATTTTTCCCTACTACAAAGGACTATAATTTATTAAACTACAAAGTTGGTTGAAAAATATTGAGAAGGTTCCTCCAACTCAATCCCAAATTAAAATCAATAACCCAACAAATTATTTAAGTAACATGATGGGATCAATATGATAATCCAAGTACCAGAGACTCAAGATGTACACAACCGGGGACACAGCTAATCATGATTAGTTTGTACACTCTGCAGAGGTTTGCGCACTTTTCCCCACAAGACTCGATCTCCTTCGTTGGATTTCTCGCACTACATGGTGTTTGAGAAACGGATGACCGAGACACAGTCTTTCAGAAGCATTAACTCTCTACTCTGGAGAGACAGTACCACCTAGAACCCACTACATCTGCTAGTCTACCTCTTCAAGAGCTTCACGCGACTTACTCAACTATGCCAGAGCCCATAATGGCTTGTGGCTGCACACAGAAGTTTCTAGCGTGAATAGTCTTATGATCCCTTTGAGCCTGGGTGGCATTCCATAGGGTGATCACACGGGTCCTCCGGGATCCCCTTGGGCAAGCACTGGGTTCTCCAGGTGCCTGGGCAAACCACTGGGTGCTCCAGGGTGCCCCAACCAATCCACCCAGATGTGTATTAAAGTAGCCACCTTAAGTTAACCATCAAATAATAACTCTCACATTTTTCATGAATTCTCTCAAACTAATCCACGTCTATGAGCATAGCATAGCAATATGAGCATAACATAAAAGTAACTCCCAAGGTTTGAATGCAGGACAATAGGTTCTACCTCATCAACTACTTCCCAAAACCCACATGTTAAACACTTCCTAATGATGCAATGTTTGAGGATGGGAACTAATGCATAAAAACTGGGTAATGAAAAGTATGATCAAAGTGTGAACTTGCCTTGTACTGTTGATGAAGATGATTCGCACTCATAACTCTTGATAGTTCTACTCATCACACTCTGTTCAATCTATCATGAGCAAGCAATAGTAACCACACATAAGCAATCACTCAAAAGATCGGGAAGAACGAAGAAGACAGCTCGGAAAACATCAAAACCAAGCAAATAACTCTTGCAACATAAAACAATTTCTAACAATACCAAAATTATGTGAATTTTGCCTTATCAGAAAGTTTAGGTCAAGAAAATCAATTTGCAAAAAGAATCAACTCAGACAGAGTTATAAAACTCAAGTTATGATCAAACGAAGTTTGAATCTAAATCTGTTTGAAACCAAATTTTAAATTTTCAAAAACATGTTTAAGTTGTTTTACTGGATAGAGGAGATCATAACGAAGACGTGGGAGTTGGTTTCGTCGGATTTGGATAAAGGGGTAAAAAGATGTGATAGATTGAAGATCAGGGACTAAACTGTGAAGAAACTAATTACATACGGGTCCCTGGCTAAAATTAAAAAGAAAAAGAAAAGGACTAAATAATGAACGTTCATTATAGAACGCTAACGAACGAATCCGTTCGCTGCGAAGACCTAACTAGCGAACGTTCTCGAAATAACTAGGCTAAAAAGAAAAACCGATCTAATAATATAAAAACGAAGTAAACCAAATCAACTGGAGAAAACTGGCGGTTCGTACCGGACCGGGGAAAACCGGCGGGTCGATGGATCGGACGGCGGTTCCGGCGAGTCTGGGCGGTGGCGGCGAACTCCGGCACGGCGGCGGGGTTCGGCGGGGCGGCTCCGGGGCGGCTACACGGCGCGGTGGTGCGAGCGGCAGGCAGCGGCGCGGCGCGAGTGCGGCGGCGTAAGCAGCAACAGGCGGCAGCGGCTCCGGCGAGATGCGCGCGGCGGCGGCGGCTTCGGCGGCGGGCCGGCGAGCGAGGCGAGGAGGAGAAGAGGGCGGCGGAGGCGGCGTGACTCCATGGAGTGGGCGAGGGGGCAGAAGAGGCCGGGGCGGCGACGGACTCCGCGGAGGTCATGGCAGCGGCGACGGTGTCGGGCAGGAGGCGGAGTCCTGCCCGAGCTCGGGGACGAGCGGGATGGGCCGTTGGGCCGCGGCCTGGCTCGGGCGCTGGGCCGGCCCAGTCGGCGACGGGGATTTTTTTTATTTTTTTAACACAACAAAAAGAAAAAAATAATGCAAAAAAAAATATAAAATAAAATGGAACCTAGGCATATAATATATCAAAAAAATCAGAAAAAGTTTTTCTACAATGTGAACTATTTTTCAAGGCCAAATAAAGTTTACAAAAATTCAAATAAATCAAATACTGCTACTGATTCAATAGAACCCACTAAAAATCATTTCAAAAATTCCAAAATGATTTCAAATTAAATTTTCTTCTATTGTAGGGAATCATGTTACCCTATTTTCCGTCTATTTTATTTTTGGAGAAAAATAATTTGAATAAAACCCAAATAACTCGAAATTGAAAATAATTTCAAAAGGGACTTTAAATTCGAACCTTCTAAACTCCCAACTCATATTTCATATGTTTTGAAGAAGTCATTTTATCTTCTCTCATGAAAAGCATTGAGTCGCTTGAAGTTTCTGAATTTGAAAATATTTCCAAATAAAATTCAAATCTTTTCAAAACCCTTTTCATTTATTGAAATGGAAGAAGTCATGCCATCTTCTCTCTAGGGTTTTGTAATTGAAACGAATTTGAATTCAAGGAGATCATAAATGCAAAAATGAAAGTTTGGGAAAGTCCTTTTATTCCCTCTCTTTTAACTTTCAAAAAGTTTCAAATTTCACTCAATTTCACACAAGAAACCACACCACAATCAAACAAATCTATTTATTTAGTATAACATTCCAAAATTTAGAATTTTGGGATGTTACAGCTTCATCCAACAATACCGCCGAATCAAAGTATGACATGCTGGCAAGAAGTATGACTATTATTGCCCACAACCCTTTGTGTTCTACTCGTGCATATAACATCTACGCATAGACCTGGCTCGGATGCCACTGTTGGGGAACGCGGTATTTTAGAAAAATTCCTACGATCATGCAAGATCTATCTAGGAGATGCATAGCAACGAGAGGGGGGAGTGTGTCTACGTACCCACGTAGACCGAAAGCGGAAGCGTTTAGTAACGCGGTTGATGTAGTCGAACGTCTTTGCAATCCAACGGATCAAGTACCGAACGCACACACCTTCGCGATCTGCACACTCTCAGCTCGGTGACGTCCCTCGAACTCTAGATCCAGCTGAGGCCGAGGGAGAGTTTCATCAGCACGATGGCATGGTGACGATGATGATGAAGTTACCGATGCAGGGCTTCGCCTAAGCACTACGACAATATGACTGAGGTGAAAAACTATGGAGGGGGGCATCGCACACGGCTAAGAAATCAACTTGTGTGTCTATGGGGTGCCCCCCTCCCCCGTATATAAAGGAGGGGAGGAGGAGGAGGGCCGGCCTCAAGGGGTGCGCCCAAAGGGGCGATTCCTACTCCTAGTAGGTGTAGGTTTCCCCCTTTCCTAGTCCAAGTAGCAGAAGAAGGAAGCAGAGGGAGAGGGAGAAGGAAAGAGGGGGGAGTCGCCCCCTCCTAGTCCAATTCGGACTAGCCCATGGGGGTGCACTGTCTCCCCTTGTGGCCCTTCTCTCCTTTCCACTAAAGCCCAATAAGGCCCAATACTTGCCCCGGCGAATTCCCGTAACTCCCCGGTTCTCCGAAAAATACCCGAATGACTCGGAACCTTTCTGATGTCCGAATATAGCCTTCCAATATATGAATATTTACCTCTCGACCATTTTGAGACTCCTCGTCATGTCTGTGATCTCACCCGGGACTCCGAACAAACTTCGGTCATCAAATCACATAACTCATAATACAAATCGTCATCGAACGTTAAGCGTGCGGACCCTACGGGTTCGAGAACTATGTAGACATGACCGAGACACATCTCCGGTCAATAACCAATAGCAGAACCTGGATGCTCATATTGGATCCTACATATTCTACGAAGATCTTTACCGGTTAAACCGCATAACAACATACGTTGTTCCCTTTGTCATCAGTATGTTACTTGCCCGAGATTCGATCGTCGGTATCATCATACCTAGTCCAATCTCGTCACCAGCAAGTCTATTTACTTGTTTAGTAATGCATCATCCGGCAACTAACTCATTAGTCACATTGCTTGCAAGGCTTATAGTGATGTGCATTACTGAGAGGGCCCAGAGATACCTCTCTGACAATCGGAGTGACAAATCCTAATCTCGATCTATGCCAACTCAACAAACACCATTGGAGACACCTGTAGATCATCTTTATAATAACTCAGTTACATTGTGACATTTGATAGCACACTAAGTGTTCCTCCGGTATTCGGGAGTTGCATAATCTCATAGTCATAGGAACATGTATAAGTCATGAAGAAAGCAATAGCAATAAATTAAACGATCATAGTGCTAAGCTAATGGATGGGTCTAGTCCATCACATCATTCTCTAATGATGTGATCCTGTTTCAAATGACAACACATGTCCATGTCTAGGAAACTTAACCATCTTTGATTAACAAGCTAGTCAAGTAGAGGCATACTAGGGACACTATGTTTGTCTATGTATTCACACATGTACTAAGTTTCCGGTTAATACAATTCTAGCATGAACAATAAACATTTATCATGATATAAGGAAATATAAGTAACAACTTTATTATTGCCTCTAGGGCATATTTCCTTGAGTCTCCCACTTGCACTAGAGTCAATAATCTAGTTCACATCATCATGTGATTTCACACCAATAGTTCACATCTTTAGGTGATTAGTTCACATCTTCATGTGACTAATACCCAAAGGGTTTACTAGAGTCAATAATCTAGTTCACATCGCTATATGATTAACACCCAAAGAGTGATCATGTTTTGCTTGTGAGAGAAGTTTAGTCCATGGGTCTGCAACATTCAGATCCATATGTATTTTGCAAATTTCTGTGTCTACATTACTCTGCACGGAGCTACTCTAGCTAATTGCTCCCACTTTCAATATGTATCTAGATCGAGACTTAGAGTCATCTAGATAGGTGTAAAAAGCTTGAATCGATGTAACTCATTACGACGAACTCTTTTATCACCTCCATAACCGAGAAATATTTCCTTAGTCCTCTAAGGATAATTTTTACCGCTGTCAAGTGATCTACTCCTAGATCACTATTGTACTCCCTTGCCAAAATCATGCTAAGGTATACAATAGGTCTGGTACACAACATAGCATACTTTATAGAACCTATGACTGAGGCACAGGGAATGACTTTTCATATTCTTTCTATTTTCTGTCGTGGCCGGGTTTTGAGTCTTTACTCAATTTCACACCTTACAACTCAGGCAAGAACTCCTTCTTTTGACTGATCCATTTTGAACTCCTTCAAAATCTTATCAAGGTATGTACTCATAGAAAGTCTTATCAAGCGTCTTGATCTATCTTTATAGATCTTGATGCCCAATATGTAAGTAGCTTTACAAGCAATTCTTTCTTTCAACTTCTCCTTTATGCTTTCCAGAAAATTCTACATCATTTCCGATCAACAATATGTCATTCATATATACTTATCAGAAAGGTTGTAGTGCTCCCACTCACTTTCTTGTAAATACAGGTGTCCGTGTCAAAACCGGTGGATCTCAGGTAGGGGGTCCCGAACTGTGCGTCTAGGATCCATGGTAACAGGAGGCGGGGGACACGATGTTTACCCAGGTTTGGGCCCTCTCGATGGAGGTAATACCCTACGTCCTGCTTGATTTATCTTGATGATATGAGTATTACAAGAGTTGATCTACCACGAGATCGTAGAGGCTAAACCCTAGAAGCTAGCCTATGATTATGATTGTTGTATATGATCTATCGACTAGCCTGGCCTTGGTTTATATAATGCACTCGAGGCCTAGGATAACAAGAGTCCTAGCCGAATACGTTGGTGGGGGAGGAGTCCTTGTCTTGACCACCAAGTCTTGTGGGATCTTCCTTGTATGCGACAGTTGTCCGAACTGGCCCATGAGTATACGGCCATGGGGGTCCTCGGCCCAATCTAACTGACCGGGAGACGGCGTGGTGAGTACCCCCTAGTCTAGGACACAGTCAGTAGCCCCCTGAACCAGTCTTCAAGTTGGGGATGCTCCTCGATTCTTCCGAACTGTTCTTCATCTTCGGTTGTCGGTCTTGAAAACTATTTCAACAAATCTACTCATCTTCGATCTTGAGGATCGCCGAAATGCATTCGACGGGTTTACACGTCGGGTATCCGAGGAGCCCCTTTAAGTTTCTGGCCTTTATCAATGCCTTGTTATTTTTATGCCACACCTCGGGTTTGAAGTTGTTCCCGGGAGGCAGTGTCCTCTTGCGTCCGAGCTCTAACGCCGGACTGCATTTGAGGTATCTTTTGCAGCCGAGCACCAATGTCGGACCACTTTCCGAGCTCCAACGCCGGAATGTATCCGAGCTCTGAATGAACCAAAATATTCACTTCCGTCATTGCCGACCAATTATATCCTTTAAGATCACTAGCTTTCAGCTTCACCCAGTCTGAGGTACTAACTCGGATGACCCGGTAGTAACAATCACAGAGGTGCTCCCTTTACCGCCTAGCCAAACAATCAGGAACGTAGGGGTAAGCACAGGAGCTAGGCAACCCAGCTTGGCCAAAATCTTAAGTCAAATTGATGCATATTTATGGCTTTATAACGATGATTACGGAAGGTAGCCCTCATATATAAAATACGACTGTCGATGATATATTTATTTTGACTCTGTTGCGACCGTTTATCACTTGAAAGTCGCCCATCGTCGGCTTCCACCCCCTTGTAGATGCTATGCATGGTGTTTCCACAATAACAAGACAACCCTTAGTCGACATCTCGGTGCCCGAAGGCGGTTGTGTTAGCAGAAACGAGGCAATCAGATGTGCGGGCTTTATAACTTTCACTTAGTCATAGGAGCTTTAAACTGGGGAAGCTAGCTACGAGCCCCCGGTTAGTGTTCCGCACCGACCAAAGTCTAGCCATTATCACTCTGGCCAATGTTATGAAAGGACCATCGTTTAAGACGGGGTAATCGGTATCGATCTATAGTTTGATACCGTCATCGGATCACCGACCAGTTTACGCCCATTATGACAGTCAGTTTTCGGCTTTCTGCACTGAGGTGCTTAACCATTCGAGCTGGAAGCACAATCGCAGTGGTTCTCCGTTTGCACACCTAGCTGAACAAAGCGGAACGCAGGAGGCAAGCACAGGAGCCGGGCAACCCAACTATTGACCAAAGACACAATTCGAAACCGATGCATATATAGCAATATCCGAGAATTTTTGTGCCGAATCTCTAAAGGTGTCTAACGTTGCACTACGAGACTTATGTTGGAAACAAACAAATAGTTTAAAAGTACCATAGGCTTGAAAAACCAAAAAACTTCAGTAAAAACTTTATGCCCGAACTAAATCAAGTCATTTGGTGTCAATCCGAAAATTGGTCTTACTTTTGTGCTTCTGCCGTGCATTAATATGAAACATCCGATCTCAAGACTTCAAGCGGGTCAGCCTACGGCTGCAACCTCCTATCCCGAAGGCAGAGTACTGCTCATTAGACCAGTTTAGCGAACTAAACTCGAGCAGTCACTAGAGAGAAAATGGGCTATCCGGCTATTAACCACACACTCGCGTCGAAAAAGGAGTGATAGAAAAATATTTTGCAATGACTAGGAACAAAACACATTTACTATAAAATGGCTCATATAAATTTAGGAGCCCCCGGTAAACTTGGGTAAAAGAATTTTGTGTATAATGATTGTATGTACCAAAGTACTTATATCATATATGTGTTCAACCAAAATTTTAAACGCGTCTTAACCGACCGTCGGCTTCTCCCTCTTCGGTCAAGGGACGAAAAGTGTTATGTACTCCACCTGTCGAGAATATCGACGGTGCTTCCGATAACCAGGCAATCAGGCCATACGGCTATAACAGACAAAGCGTGCTCAGGGAACTTATGCTATATTACTGACGAAGTGTAAGAAGCATCTTCGAAGAAAATAGTACCCCCATCGATACCTTTCTTCGGTTGCTCATTGTTACTATGAGAATTGTGCAATAGATTTTTGTAATCATGAGTTCCGTTGTGTGCCGACCATGATTGAAAACAATAAGAGCGCTAGCTTTCGGCTTCACCCAGTCTGAGGTCCGAGCTCGGATGTCCCGATCGTGACAATCGCAGAGGTGCTCCCTTTACTCCCTGGCTAAACAATCGGGAACATAGGGGTAAACACAGGAGCAAGGCAACCCAGCTTGTGGAACACTTAAGTCAACATGGTGCATATTGTGGCGTAATACACGAACAAGGAACGAAGCCATACAAGTATAATCATATGCAAGAGGAAAGGCTTCATAAAGGAAGCCCCCAAGTAAACGGGATATTTGAGTTTGTGTGTCACAAATAAAGTTTTGACAAGGAAGTTTTTCATAAACAACTTTTTGCCAAAAAAAGTGTAATGCTTGGTCGAACCGAACAAAATTGAAAACTAAAAGTTTTTTTAGCATGAAAGCGACTTAGCTGGTTTAATGTGCTCGGTATTGATGACGCGGTCCGAGCTTACGACAAGATGAGCTCCCAGCCCCCAAGCCGGTCCCGAGGTGGCAGAGCAAAGAGCTCGACGCTCTGAAGTGGCGACATAGCACGGCCGATGCAGGCCGGCAGTGTGACGCCGAAGTACCCAGCATGGGTTAATGAAGTGATGACGAAGCCCCCGGTCCAGCCGAGGTGACGCGGTATGTCGATACGCCGAGGTGACAGCGCTGCCCAATACGGATCATTTACCTGTGCATAGAAAATAGTGCAATCCGGAGATAATAGTAATAATAATAATATTTTTTTAAAGGATGCATGATTAATAATTTATGCAAAGTTAGTAATAAAAGAAATATGGCCTGTGTGCCGAACACTCGATGAGGTAGAGCTCCCTCAGCGATGTCGAAGTCCCGAGGCAATCGAACATGTCGGTATGGCAATTCGACCAACAAGGTGATCACGCGAGCCGATTTAGGCCGATTGGGACAATGATGTCGGCTTGCCGAAGTGACCGCGTGATGCAGTCGAAGTCGATTACCTACACATGTAAAATAGTGTACTCCAACAATAATAATATAAATATATAAAAATCCTCACGTAATTAATATACGCAAAATAATTTATTTAAAGATATGTGGCCTGGAGCCGAAGTCAATGTCGATGCAGGGCGTCGGCATGATGCGGTAAAGGCGTGGCAAAGCTGATCCACCACGGGACCGTCGTTAATGCGGCCACCATTTGATAGACCTGTGTACAGATGATGGAACAAACCAGAGTAATAATTCCTTGGGAAAAATAAACCCAAGCAAGCAAAAATTACTAGGATTAATAGCACCTGGCTTATTTATTATACCAATCCGAAGAAAGGTGACTCCCAAAATTGGGACTCGATCCGCACAGCCATTGCCTGATGGGCGATAAAGCGACGGCATGGCAACGGTGGCAAAGGTTGGCTCGCCGAGGCAAAGCCCCCGGTCCAGCTAACGTGACGAAGTTGGTCGGCTGGTGACGCCGGAGTCACTAGAGTACGTTGATGAAGAAATATCGAAGTACCTGATCCAGCCGAGGTGTCGAAGCCTCCATGTTAGCCGATGAGTCGAAGCAGGTCGGCTGGTGACGCCGAAGTCACCGGAGTAGGTTTGATGAAGATATGGTGAAGCCCTCGGTCCAGCCAAGGTAACGGAGCGGGTTGATACATCTCCAACGTATCTATAATTTTTGATTGTTCCATGCTATATTATATTCTGTTTTGGACATTATTGGGCTTTATTATACACTTTTATATTATTTTTGGGACTAACCTATTAACCGGAGGCCCAGCCCAGAATTGCTGTTTTTTGCCTATTTTAGGGTTTCGCAGAAAAAGAATATCAAACGGAGTCCAAACAGAATGAAACCTTCGGGAACGTGATTTTCGAAACGAACATGATCCAGAGGACTTGGACCCTACGTCAAGACATCAACCAGGAGGCCACGAGGTAGGGGGCGCGCCCTCCACCCTCGTGGGCCCCCTGTTGCTCCACCGACGTACTCCTTCCTCCTATATATACCTACGTACCCCCAAACTACCAGAGACGGAGCCAAAACCCTAATTCCACCGCCATAACTTTCTGTATCCACGAGATCCCATCTTGGGGCCTATTCCGGAGCTCCGCCGGAGGGGGCATCGATCACGGAGGGCTTCTACATCAACACCATAGCCCTTCCGATGAAGTGTGAGTAGTATACCTCAGACCTACGGGTCCATAGTTATTAGCTAGATGGCTTCTTCTCTCTTTTTGGATCTCAATACATAGTTCTCCCCCTCTCTTGTGGAGATCTATTCGATGTAATCTTCTTTTGCGGTGTGTTTGTTGAGACCGATGAATTGTTGGTTTATGATCAAGTTTATCTATGAACAATATTTGAATCTTCTCTGAATTCTTTTATGTATGATTGGTTATCTTTGCAAGTCTCTTCGAATTATCAGTTTGGTTTGTCCTACTAGATTGATCTTTCTTGAAATGGGAGAAGTGCTTAGCTTTGGGTTCAATCTTGCGGTGTCCTTTCCCAGTGACAGTAGGGGCAGCAAGGCATGTATTGTATTGTTGCCATCGAGGATAACAAGATGGGGTTTATATCATATTGCATGAGTTTATCCCTGTACATCATGTCATCTTTCTTAAAGCGTTACTCTGTTCTCTTGAACTTAATACTCTAGATGCATGCTGGATAGCGGTCGATGTGTGGAGTAATAGTAGTAGATGCAGGCAGGAATCGGTCTACTTGTCTCGGACGTGATGCCTATATACATGATCATACCTAGATATTCTCATAACTATGCTCAATTCTGTCAATTGCTCAACAGTAATTTGTTTACCCACCGTGAATACTTATGCTCTCGAGAGAAGCCACTAGTGAAACCTATCTTCTATCATATTAATCTTCCAATACTTAGTTATTTTTATTGCCTTTTATTTTACTTTGCATCTTTATCATAAAAATACCAAAAATATTATCTTATCATATCTATCAAATCTCACTCTCGTAAGTGACCCTGTAGGGATTGACAACCCCTTATCGCGTTGGTTGCGAGGATTTATTTGTTTGTGTAGGTGCGAGGGACTCGTGCGTGGCCTCCTACTGGATTGATACCTTGGTTCTCAAAAACTGAGAGAAATACTTACGCTACTTTGCTGAACCACCCTTTCCTCTTCAAGGGAAAACCAACGCACGTGCTCAAGAGGTAGCAAGAAGGATTTCTGGTGCCGTTGCCGGGGAGGTCTACGCAAAAGTCAACATACCAAGTACCCATCACAGCCCTTATCTCCCGCATTACATTATTTGCCATTTGCCTCTCGTTTTCCTCTCCCCCCACTTCACCCTTGTCGTTTTATTCGCCCTCTCTTTCTCTATTTGCCTCTTTTTGCATGTTTCTTGTTTGCTTGTGTGTTGGATTGCTTGCTTGTCATGATGGCTTTACCTAGATTTGGTGATCTTCACCTTAAAAGGTTTCAAGAGATCGAAAGCAACGTCGGGAGTTTTATGGTTTTACAATTTGAGCATAATAGTTTCTTTAGAAATGAGCTTAAAGAACAAAAAAGTTTTATGGGTTATATGAATAAGGAGCTCGATGATATGTCTAAAGAATTTGATGGTTTGAAATCTGAGATTTCTTATCTTGAGAAGTTAATAGCTGAAGTTTCGGATAAGCAAGCCACCTTAGTTAATAAGATGGCCGCTAAGCCAGAATTTTTTTTGGAAGATAAAGATGAAGATCTAAAATTTATTGATGTGACCCCTATTAAATCTTTGTTTTGCAATACGAATCTTGATAATGATGGGACTGAATATGATCCACCTTTACCTAGAAGGCGTTCCCAGAATTCGGAGTCTTTAGATCTTGATGCTAAAATTGTTAAAAGCGGGATTTAAGAAGTCAAAACTTTAAATATTAATGAACCCACTATTTTGGATTTCAAGGAATTTAATTATGACAATTGCTCTTTGATAGATTGTATTTCTTTGTTGCAATCCATGCTAAATTCTCCTCATGCTTATAGTCAAAATAAAGCTTTCACTAAACATATCGTTGATGCTTTGATGCAAAATATGAAGAAAAATTTGAGTTGGAAGTTTCTATCCCTAGAAAACTTTATGATGAGTGGGAACCTACTGTTAAAATTAAAATTAAAGATTATGAATGCTATGCTTTGTGTGATTTGGGTGCCAGTGTTTCCACGATTCCAAAGACTTTTGTGTGATTTGTTAGGTTTCCGTAATTTTGATGATTGCTCTTTAAACTTGCACCTTGCGGATTCCACTATTAAGAAACCTATGGGAAGAACTAATGATGTTCTTATTGTTGCAAATAGGAATTATGTGCCCGTAGATTTTATTGTTCTTGACATAGATTGCAATCCTTCATGTGCTATTATTCTTGGTAGACCTTTGCTTAGAACGATTGGTGCAATTATTGATATGAAGGAAGGAAATATTAGATTCCAATTTCCATTAAGGAAAGGCATGGAACACTTTCCTAGAAAGAAAATTAAATTACCTTATGAATCTATTATGAGAGCCACTTGTGGATTGCCTACCAAAGATGGCAACACCAAGATCTATCCTTGCTTTTTATGCCTAGCTAGTGGCGTTAAACGATAGCGCTTGTTGGGAGGCAACCCAATTTTATTTTTATTCCTTGATTTTTGCTCCTGTTTATTAATAAATAATTTATCTAGCCTCTGTTTTTCTTGTGTTTTTTTGTGTTTAATTAGTGTTTGTGCCAAGTAGAACCGTTAGGAAGACTTGGGGAAAGTCTTGTTAATCTTGTTGTAAAAACAGAAACTTTAGCACTCACGAGAACTGCTGCCATTTTTATTTGGAAAGTGATATTTAGTTAATTCTTTTTGAAGACGATTAATAGATAAATTCCTCACGTCCAGAAATTTATTTTAGAATTTTTGGGGTTATCTTGCGTTAGCTATAGATTACTACAAACTGTTCTGTTTTTGACAGATTCTGTTTTTCGTGTGTTCTTTGCTTATTTTGATGATTCTATGGCAAGTAAAATAGTTTATAAACCATACAGAAGTTGGAATATAGTAGGTTTAACACCAATATAAATAAATAATGAGTTCATTACAGTATCTTGAAGTGGTGTTTTATTTTATTTCGCTAATGGAGCTCACGAGATTTTCTACTTTAAGTTTTGTGTTGTGAAGTTTTCAAGTTTTGGGTAAAGATTTGATGGATTATGGAACAAGGAGTGGCAAGATCCTAAGCTTGGGGTTGCCCATTGCACCCCCAAGATAATCTAAGGACACCTAAAAGCCAAAGCTTGGGGATGCCCCGGAAGGCATCCCCTCTTTCGTCTACTTCTATCGGTAACTTTACTTGGAGCTATATTTTTATTTACCACATGATATGTGTTTTGCTTGGAGCGTCTTGTATTATTTGAGTCTTTATTTGTTAGCTTTCCACAATCCTCCTTGCTGCACACACCTTTTTCAGAGAGACACACACGCTTCAGAAATTATTAGAATACTCTATGTGCTTCACTTATATCTTTTGAGTTATATAGTTTTTGCTCTAGTGCTTCACTTATATCTTTTAGAGCACGGTGGTAGATTTGTTTTATAGAAACCATTGTTCTCTCATGCTTCACTTAGATTATTTTGAGAGTCCTACAAAACAGCATGGTAATTTGCTTTAATTATTTGAGGCATTCAAGATTAATAAATAAAATTTTCTTATGAGTGTGTTGAATACTATGAGAAGTTTGAAACTTGATAATTGTTTTGAGATATGGAGATGGTGATATTAGAGTCGTGCTAGTTGAGTAGTTGTGAATTTGAGAAATGCTTGTGTTGAAGTTTGTGATTCCCATAGCATGCACGTATGGTGAACCGTTATGTTAAGAAGTCGGAGCATGATGTATTTATTGATTGTCCTCCTTATGTCGGGGACGAGCGATGGTCTTTTCCTACCAATCTATCCCCCTAGGAGCATGCGTGTAGTACCTTGCTTTGATAACTAATAGATTTTTGCAATAATTATGTGAGTTCTTTATGACTAATGTTGAGTCCATGGATTATACGCACTCTCACCCTTCCACCATTGCTAGCCTCTCTAATACCGCGCACCTTTCACCGGTATCATACACCCACCATATACCTTCCTCAAAACAGCCACGATACCTACCTATCATGGCATTTCCATAGCCATTCCGAGATATATTGCCATGCAACCTTCCACCATTCCGTTTACTATGACACGCTCCATCATTGTCATATTGCTTTGCATGATCATGTAGTTGACATTTTAGTTGTGGCAAAGCCACCGTTCATAATTCTTTCATATAAGTCACTCATGCATCATTGCTATCCCGCTACACCGCCGGAGGCATTCATATAGAGTCATACTTTGTTCCAGTATTGAGTTGTAATCATTGAGTTGTAAATAAATAGAAGTGTGATGATCATCATTCATAGAGTATTGTCCCAAATAAAAAAAGGACAAAGAAAAAAAGGCCCAAAAAAAGGGGCAATACTAATATCCTTTTTCCACACTTGTGCTTCAAAGTAGCACCATGATCTTCATGATAGAGAGTCTCCTATGTTATCACTTTCATATACTAGTGGGAATTTTTCATTATAGAACTTGGCTTGTATATTCCAACGATTGGCTTCCTCAAAATGCCCTAGGTCTTCGTGAGCAAGCAAGTTGGATGCACACCCACTTAGTTTCTTTTTTGTTGAGCTTTCATATACTTATAGCTCTAGTGCATCCGTTGCATGGCAATCCCTACTCACTCACATTGATATCTATTGATGGGCATCTCCATAGCCCGTTGATACACCTAGTTGATGTGAGACTATCTTCCCCCTTTTGTCTTCTCCGCAACCACCATTCTATTCCACCTATAGTGCTATGTCCATGGCTCACGCTCATGTATTGCGTGAAGATTGAAAAAGTTTGAGAACATTAAAAGTATGAAACAATTGCTTGGCTTGTCATTGGGGTTGTGCATGATTTGAATACTTTGTGTGGTGAAGATGGAGCATAGCCAGACTATATGATTTTGTAGGGATAACTTTCTTTGGCCATGATATTTTGAAGAGACATAATTTCTTAGTTGGTATGCTTGAAGTATTATTATTTCTATGTCAATATTAAAGTTTTATCTTGAATCTTCGGATCTGAATATCCATACCACAATTAAGGGAATTACATTGAAATTATGCCAAGTAGCATTCCACATCAAAAAATCTATTTTTATCATTTGCCTACTCGAGGACGAGCAGGAATTAAGCTTGGGGATGCTTGATACGTCTCCAACGTATCTATAATTTTTTATTGTTCCATGCTATATTATATTCTATTTTGGACATTATTGGGCTTTATTATACACTTTTATATTCATTTTGGGACTAACCTATTAACCGGAGGCCCAGCCCAGAATTGCTGTTTTTGCCTATTTTAGGGTTTCGCAGAAAAAGAATATCAAACTGAGTCCAAACGGAATGAAACCTTCGGGAACATGATTTTCGGAATGAACATGATCCAGAGGACTTGGACCCTACGTCAAGACATCAACCAGGAGGCCACGAGGTAGGGGGCGCGCCTACACCCCCCCCCCCTCGTGCGTGGGCGCGCAGTGACGCCCCCGATTCAATCGTACACTAATCATACACGCAAACGTGTACGATCAAGATCAGGGACTCATGGGAAGATATCACAACACAACTCTACAAATAAAAATAAGTCATACAAGCATCATATTACAAGCCAGGGGCCTCGAGGGCTCGAATACAAGAGCTCGATCATAGACGAGTCAGCGGAAGCAACAATATCTGAGTACAGACATAAGTTAAACAAGTTTGCCTTAAGAAGGCTAGCACAGACTGGGATAAAGATCGAAAGAGGCGCAGGCATCCTGCGTGGGATTCTCCAAAACTACTCCTGGTCGTCGTCAGCGGGCTGCACGTAGTAGTAGGCACCTCCCGAGTAGTAGTAGTCGTCATCGACAGTGGCGTCTGACTCCTGGGCTCCATCGTCTAGTCGCAGCAATCGAGTATAGGAAGGGGGAAAAGAGGGAGCAAAGCAACCATGAGTACTCATCCAAAGTACTCGCAAGCAAGGAGCTACACTACATATGTATGCATTGGTATCAAATGGAATAAGGGTATCGTATGTGGACTGAACTGCAGAATGCCAGAATAAGAGGGGGATAGCTAGTCCTTTCGAAGACTACGCTTCTGGTAACCTCCATCTTGCAGCAAAAGAAGAGAGTAGATGGTAAGTTCACAAAGTAACATCGCATAGCATAATCCTAACCGATGATCCTCCCCTCATCGCCCTGTGAGAGAGCGATCACCGGCTGTATCTGGCACTTGGAAGGGTGTGTTTAATTAAGTATCTGGTTCTAGTTGTCATAAGGTCAAGGTACAACTCCAAGTCGTCATGTTACCGAAGATCACGGCTATTCGAATAGATTAACTTCCCTGCAGGGGTGCACCACATTTCCCAACACACTCGATCCCCTTTGTCCGGACACACTTTTCTGGGTCATGCCCGACCTCGGAAGATCAACACGTCGCAGACCTACCTAGGCACAACAGAGAGGTCAGCATGCCGGTCTAAATCCTATGGTGCAGGGGTCTGGGCCCATCGCCCATTGCACACCTGCACGTTGCGTACGCGGCCGGAAGCAGACCTAGCCCCCTTAATAGAAGCGCGAGCTTACGGTCCAATGCGGCGCGCGCCGCTCAGTCGCTGACGTCACGATGGCTTCGGCCGATACCACGACGTCGAGTGCCCATAACTGTGCCCGCATAGATGGTTAGTGCATATAGGCCAATGGACAGACTCAGATCAAATACCAAGATCTCGTTAAATGTGTTATCTTGAAATAACCGCGAATGCCAACCAGGGCCAGGCCCACCTCTCTCCTAGGTGGTCTCTACCTGCCTTGTCGCTTCGCCACAAAGATCCACACAGAGGTCCATCGGGAAAGTATGTCCTTCCATCCCCCAATTCGTGAATCAACCGCGCGTACTCAATGAGCTGACCCGACTTTAGTCACAACATATATCATGTGTAATATGCATAGTATATACCCGTGATCAACACCCGACGTGATCACGGCCCGATAGTATAGCATGGCAGACAGACAAGAATGTAGGGCCACTGATGATAAACTAGCATCCTATACTAAGCATTTAGGATTGCAGGTAAGGTATCAACAGCTGGAGCAACAATGACAGGCTATGCATTAGAATAGGATTAACGGAAAGCAATAACATGCTACACTACTCTAATGCAAGCAGTAGAGAGAAGAGTAGGCGATATCTGGTGATCAAAGGGGGGGCTTGCCTGGTTACTCTGGCAAGAAGGAGGGGTCATCAACACCGTAGTCGAACTGGGGTTCGTCGGCAGTCTCGAGGTCTACTGGAAAGAAGTAACGGAGGGGGAACACAATAAATAACAAAGCAATCAAAGCATCACAAAGTGTAACATGGCATTACGCGGTGCAAGAGGTGACCTAACGTAGTATTAGGTGCTACTGGCGAAGGGGGAAAACATCCGGGAAAGTATTCCCGGTGTTTGACGTTTTCGGACAGAAGAATTGGAGGGGTATTGTTGCATGTTCGCTATGCTAGGGATGTGTGGCGAACGAACGGACTGCATATTCGGATTCGTCTCGCGATCTGAGTAACTTTCATGTTCAAAGTATTTTCATCCGAGTTACGGTTAATTTTATATGAATTTTCAAAGTTTAAAAGATTTCTAGAATTTCTTTAAGTCGAATTATAAACGGTGAAATGCTTTGCCACCTAGCACTATTCTAGCCACAATGTATGACGGCGGGGCCAGTGGGGCTGGGTTGAACCAGTCAACATTTGACTGGTCAACACATGAATAGTAGAAGTGGATCCCACATGTCATAGGCTATACCTAAACAAATAAATAAACACTAACCTAATTAATGGGGTCCACATGTCATCTGCTAGTAGCTAACCTAAATACTAATTAACCCTAAACTAATTGAACATGGGGCCGACCTCACAAACACAGAACACACATGCACACACACAACTAGGGGTTAATTATGTTCTTTGTTAATAGAAGATAGCCTTTTGTGATTTTCATATGATTTAATCCGTTCATCGAAAGGATTTGGTCCAATGGGATAAAATGAAGTTTGTCAAGTATACTTTCTACTCATAATTTTTCTTGGCCTATTAGTAGTTGTTTACCCGCTGATTAGAGGCTGTCAAGGGGTTAGTCAGCGTAATATTCGCAAAGCTAGCCATAGATACAGTAGCATTCAGCAGCAGCAGTCATCGGCATGGCGCGGAGGCGGCCAGGCAACGCCGCGCACGGCCGGATGCGGCTCGGGCCGCATTGCCGGATCTAGCGGCAGGTGGAGGCGGCGGCAAGGTTCCAGCGGGCGCGCACAGGACTAGCAGGGGCAGCGGCAGCGTCGGTAGCTGCAGCGAGCGCGCGTGCAGGAAGCTCGAGCGGCGCGGGCGAGCATGGCCAAGCGGATGGGAGAGGCTGGCAGGTGCGGGTGATAGGGCAGCGCGGGCAGGGGAGCCCGGGGGCGTGGCCGGTGCGAGAGGACAAGGTCAGGGGGAAGGGGACGGCGGACGCGCGGCCAGGGAGCAGCAGTGCAGCAGTGAGAAGGCAGTAGCAGAGGCGGCTCAAACACGCGCGTACGTGGGAGCTCGGGCGAATTCGTGGACGGAGGCTACGCAAACGAATCGTGGCGGGAAGAATGGGGACTCGGGGAAGGAGCTCACAGCGAGCTCGTGGTGTGGTCAAGGAAGCCGCAGGGAGTCGAGGTGGACCGGAGGAGCGACGCGGCGGCGACGAACGGGGTCGGGTCCCGCGGACAAAGGCGGCTCGATACAGTCGATGTAGGTGCTCCGAGCTCGAACGTGTCCCCGTAGTCGAAGAGGACGATGGCGGCGGTCCTCCTGGGCGCCTTGGCTGGCCGTGGGGAGGTCGGTGGCCACGGCGATGAGGGCAACGCAGCGGCGAGGCATTGGGGGGCTTTGGGTTCGAGCGGAGGAGCGAATGGAAGGGGAAGAAGGAGATAGGGTTCGATCCAGGGGGCTCGGGGTTGTTCTTATCCGCTGCTGGGAGACGACGGGGAGGCGCGGGATGGCCGCCTCGTGGCTAATCCGTCCATGGACGACGCACGATCATCCACCGCGCTCGGTGAACAGAGAATGAAGTAGACAGAGGGAAGGAGTTGGGCTAGGCCGGTTCAGTCGGCTAGGCTAGCAACTTTTCATACTAGGCTAAAGTGCATGGTAGTTCGGTTCCTTATGCATTTACTAATTTCTGTTATATATTTTCCCTATGGTTTTCTATTTTTTTAGCTATCAAAACAACTTTTTCAAATGTGCCACTTAGCACATAATCACTAGGAAATATTTTAAAGCAACTCAGGAAGTTACAATTTATTTTGAAAATGTTGGATATATATTTAAATTGAAGCGGTAAATTTAATTGTTGCTAACCCAGTTTTAAATAGATAGGGGCATTTTATTAATTCAAAAGATCTTGGGTAATTCATGAAAAATAGTTAAGGATTTATTTCAAACCAGCCTACATTTTTGTTTTATTGTTTGAAAATTTAATAAATTGACTTGCATTTGATTTTGAATTCGAGTTTGGTTTGGATCAAGGTGAGGCTTAGAAAATTAATCGTGATGACATGGCACAATTAAGGTGTGGTTACTATAGCTTAATAATCCGGGCATCACAATTCTCCTCCACTACAAGAAATCTCGTCCTGAGATTTTAAGAGGTGGAGTGACGGGGAAGGGATTTGGTTACGAAATTCTAACGAGTGTTCTCGGTCTTGGTTTCTCTTTCTGAAGTACTTGATCCTCCTCATTGGTGTCTTTATTTCTCTTCTTTTTAGGTCATCATGATGACGTCGTCCTCCTTTCTTCGAAAATTATGTCGTACTTACGAATAGGTAAGGGGATACTCTACAACGATAGAATGGTATAAGGGGAAATCATTTGGGGTTATCCCAGGGATGAACACAAGAGTATCTCTCGAGTTGAGCAGATGAAACATATCAAGAGCCAAGTAAGAAGGTACCATGAGAAGTTTCAAGCGGGTAGGAAACTATTCGATGCCTAGAACAAAGTGTGAAAGGGGTTCAGAGCAACGGGAAATAATATTGTGTCTGATACCAGAATAGATCACTAGGCATGTGGCTCGTGAATTACATACGAAGTCAAGCGCGAGGAATAACTTTGACAATAGGTTGTACAGGAGAGTCAGTTTTCGATCCTATGGAACTGTGGGTTATGGGTCCATCATGTGGGTTTAAAGTAGGAAAGGCGCTGACATCTTGCACGGTTATGATAGCAAGACATGGCAGGGAATAGCCTGTCGGTTATGTCGGCAATCACGTCGGTACCATGGGCGAGGGACGAAGAGAACCATTTTTCCTGCTCGTTGAACGAGGCGGACCAATAGGCAAAGTTCTCATCCATCGGTGGTTACTGGAATGTCATCAACAATAGAAACAGGGTCTTACTGACAGAGTTGTACACCAAGGTGTTTACATAAGCAGTGAATTAATACTGCTTAGATCATATAGATCACAACAAGATTAAACAGAACAATAGAAATGAAAAGATGATCATCAGATTAAACAGAACAATGGAAAGGAAAATGTGTTTAAACACATGTTTCAGGGGTATATCATTCCCAAGGACAGGTAGAGCATGATATCCATGACACGATAGAAAGTAGAAAACCTTTTAGGTAAGGGGAGAGGAATTTCATGACATTACCCAAACAACGGTGTTTGGGGTAATTAATAAGGAAATTTTAGCATTGTGCTTCAAATGTTCTTATTCAAAATTAGATTACCACAGACATGCTTCGAGATAGCATTGACATGGTATTCAAGCAAAGTTCAGACTTTGGATATAGGAAGGATCCATCAGGGACAACTTGTAGAATAAATCTTACAATTTCCTCATGGAAGAATGGACAACCTTGCTAATAAGGAAACTATAATAGTAGGTCCTCCGACCAGGTGTGCTAGGATGACATCACCTTATTGGGTTAAAGACCACTGTTATAACTCTTGGCAATATGTTCCAACCATCATATGTGGCCGAGATTCAGATCTGATTGGTGTCAGGATACCTCAGACTTAGGATACCTGAGAAGAAAAGGTGCAACACAAATTGATGAGATGACAATGTAAGATCTCGGGAATTGAACTATGGGAGCAAGTTCCGACACAAGAGTTCATCATTTAAAATAAGGAGAGGATGAGGAGGTAGCTGATGCAGTCAGCTACAATCCTCAAGATTTCCAAAAAGGTGGATTTCCACAATTATGCGAACAAGGAGATAACATTTGTCGGAACAAATGATGTAATGAGGTATTCTCAAGGAAAACATGCACAGTTAAACATTGGTTGAAAGGTGCACCCGAAATATGGGCTTAGGTAGCACGATCAAGGTTAGAATGGTGATTCATTATCCAATAGTCTAATAATGATCTGTTGACCATTAACTCCAATGCAATAGGGTTGCTAGGAGTACAAAATACAAGAAGCACCGTGCACTTGTTGGTATTCCGGTTAGAATCAACATTGGGGCCAAGAAAGAATGGTGCTGGTGAGAAGTATCACAATACCAAGAATTTTTAAGAGGTGGTGAAATTCTCACGACATTCCTGACATAAAAGATGGTAATACTCCAAGGTAAAGAAGATCAAATGCTTGATAATAAGGAACTCAAGGTATAACACAAAACACGGATAAGTTTGTGTTCGAGGGAAGGCAGTAAGGTGGTAAATGATAACACAAATCATCGAGGGCAAGGATGATATTTCTCATCATGAATTCAATTGATATCCTGGAAGAGCTCGGAAGGCTGATGATGATCTGACACATTAGTTGAGAGATTTCATGAAGATGTAACCGACCGGTGATGACATCAAGTCCCAGGAATGATGAAGTGAAAAGTTATTGGAACCAATGGTACGACACAAACTCGAAATCAAGCTTGTTGTTCAAGGAGAAATGATATGACGAGGGAAGCCGACGTAAGCTTAGCTCAACGTCGAAAATTGTGCTTCGGAAAGAAGGACCAGATAGCACAGTTAAAAAGTTGCACGATAATGATATAGCCGATAAGGCTAGGAATGACTTGAAGGACTAAACTCATAAGCAATGAAAGTTACTTTAAGAGTTATCATGCCGGAATGCGGAATCGGTTCACATATCGGTATTCTCGGTTGACGACAACCCAGAACCCAGAAAAATTGAAATCGGTGAGAATTAACAGTTGATGAAGAACCCATAAGAAGTTATGCAGTTCCATGACATTATCAAGATATCCTAGTGTAATACTCGACGGTAGATCAAAGTAAAGGTTGGACAGGTGAAATGATCTGCACAAGACAAGTACTTAACTTGTCCGATAAATGATATTAATGAGAAAATATGGTCGGAACCATGATTGCAAAGGATCAAACATAGATACAGGACGAACTTATAACAAGGGGATTAATATCATTTACAAGAAGCTTCGATGATAAGTTTCACATCGGGTCCATGGGCATGAACGCAAAGGCTCAAGGTCGACTCCCACTTCTTCCATGCATAACCTTTCATTTTACTTCTCGCTTTTGATGAAGCTGTAGTGTAGAAATTTTATTTAGAAAAATACCAGAAGAGTATGACTCGTGAAAACTTTCGAGTTCACACATAATAAGGAAGGCATAGGTTCAACCCGTCAGGGTATCATGAAAACGTATACCACAAGCTTCAATAGTAAATACCACCAACTCGAAAACAGAGCATGGTTGAGGAAGCAGAGGATACAATTTACCAAAGGCTTTATATATCCGTGGAAAGGCTCACAAGGTTACTTGAATATGAAGGACACTGTCGGATAATAATCCAACAAGAGCTCTGGTGGTCTACAACGGAGCTGATGTGAGTATCGGTACTCTATCAAAGGAAGAAGGAATGCATGTGCATCTGATTATAGAAACAACTGACTAACTCCAAGGCTCAAATGAAAGGAATTGTGAATTCCAAGACAAGGGATCAGAAGCAATGCTCTGATTAGGGATGGATAAGTTGAATAGCCTAAGGGGTACAATCGACGACAATTTGATTGGTCGAGATCCAACTCATGTTTAAAAATGACGCCTGAGCCAGAAGGATGAATTCTAGGATTCGACTGAGGAATGCGAGCATCCTCAACATATTGAGTCAATGGACTTAAGATAATAAAGACAAGGGATGTCAATAAGATTACCAGACTTATGGGATTAATCATAATGCAGGTAAGCAAGAATTTCAAGAGCAATAGCTTGCTGAGGATTTTTGAAAGATTGAATAGCATTTTGAAGACTTTTGTGCACACATGAACAACTGAGGAGAAACAAATCCTCGATGAGTGTGAGGATTAAGTTGTAGGTGTATTCAGGCGACAAGGAACTACAAGGCAGTAAGCACAAAGATTTCTCGGAGCAATAGAGAGAAGTTCGAGGTATCTTGTAATAACAAGATCAACTTGGAATAAAAGTAAGAACGACGGGTGTATGTATTTATCCATAGGGATATTTTAGTGGTAGGGAATTACAAAAGCAACGGGCACAAAGTCTTGAGAGAACATCGGAGAGTTTCTTCGGAATCTTTTGGTGTAGCAGGCGATCATCTGGAATGAGGGGCTCTCCGGGTGAAAGTATTATCAAGAACCTAAAGTTAGATTTAGTAAAACCATTAAACCTGAATAGTAGAGAGATCAGAGTCCCAGAGTATAGATCGAGGAGTAAAAGATACTAATACCACCCAATGGCGACGTGGGCCCGTGGGCCGCACAGCCAAGTTAGTAAAACAATTTTCATCGACTAGACTCAACTTCGACCAAGGAGTGTGGAAAGGGGATTCCCACAGGCAGTCGGCTCTGATACCAACTTGTGATGCCCCCGATTCAATCGTACACTAATCGTACACGCAAACGTGTACGATCAAGATCAGGGACTCACGGTAAGATATCACAACACAACTCCCCAAATAAAAATAAGTCATACGAGCATCATATTACAAGCCAGGGGCCTCGAGGGCTCGAATACAAGAGCTCGATCATAGACGAGTCAGCGGAAGCAACAATATCCGAGTACAGACATGAGTTAAACAAGTTTGCCTTAAGAAGGCTAGCACAAACTGGGATACAGATCGAAAGAGGTGCAGGCCTCCTGCCTGGGATCCTCCTAAACTACTCCTGGTCGTCGTCAGCAGGCTGCACGTAGTAGTAGGCACCTCCCGAGTAGTAGTAGTAGTAGTAGTAGTAGTAGTAGTAGTAGTAGTAGTAGTAGTAGTAGTAGTAGTAGTAGTAGTAGTAGTAGTAGTAGTAGTAGTAGTAGTAGTAGTAGTAGTAGTAGTAGTAGTAGTAGTAGTAGTAGTAGTAGTAGTCGTCATCGACAGTGGCGTCTGACTCCTGGGCTCCATCGTCTAGTCGCAGCAATCGAGTATAGGAAGGGGGAAAAGAGGGAGCAAAGCAACCGTGAGTACTCATCCAAAGTACTCGCAAGCAAGGAGCTACACAACATATGTATGCATTGGTATCAAATGGAATAAGGGTATCGTATGTGGACTGAACTGCAGAATGCTGGAATAAGAGGGGGATAGCTAGTCCTTTCAAAGACTACGCTTCTGGTAACCTTCATCTTGCAGCAGAAGAAGAGAGTAGATGGTAAGTTCACCAAGTAACATCGCATAGCATAATCCTAACCGATGATCCTCCCCTCATCGCCCTTTGAGAGAGTGATCACCGGTTGTATCTGGCACTTGGAAGGGTGTGTTTTATTAAGTATCCGGTTCTAGTTGTCATAAGGTCAAGGTACAACTCCAAGTCGTCATGTTACCGAAGATCACAGCTATTCGAATAGATTAACTTCCCTGCAGGGGTGCAACACATTTCCCAACACGCTCGACCCCCTTTGTCCGGACACACTTTTCTGGGTCATGCCCGGCCTTAGAAGATCAACACGTCGCAGCCCTATCTAGGAACAACAGAGAGGTCAGCACGTCGGTCTAAATCCTATGGCGCAAGGGGTCTGGGCCCATCGCCCATTGCACACCTGCACGTTGCGTACGCGGCCGGAAGCAGAACTAGCCCCCTTAATACAAGCACGAGCTTACGGTCCAATGCGGCGCGCGGCGCTCAGTAGCTGACGTCACGAAGGCTTCTGCTGATACCACGACATCGAGTGCCCATAACTGTCCCCGCGTAGATGGTTAGTGCGTATAGGCTAGTGGCCAGACTCAGATCAAATACCAAGATCTCGTTAAACGTGTTATCTTGAAATAATCGTGAATGCCGACCAGGGCCAGGCCCACCTCTCTCCTAGGTGGTATCTACCTGCCCTGTCGCTTCGCCACAAAGATCCACACAGAGGGCCGTCAGGAAAGTATGTCCTTCCAGCCCCCAATTCGTGAATCAACCGTGGGTACTCAACGAGCTGACCCGACTTTAGTCACAACATATATCATGTGTAATATGTATAGTATATACCCGTGATCAACACCCGACGTGATCATGGCCCGATAGTATAGCATGGCAGACAGACAAGAATGTAGGGCCACTGATGATAAACTAGCATCCTATACTAAGCATTTAGGATTGCAGGTAAGGTATCAACAGCTGGAGCAACAATGACAGGCTATGCATCAGAATAGGATTAACGGAAAGCAGTAACATGCTACACTACTCTAATGCAAGCAGTAGAGAGAAGAGTAGGCGATATCTGGTGACCAAAGGGGGGGGCTTGCCTGGTTGCTCTGGCAAGAAGGAGGGGTCATCAACACCGTAGTCGAACTGGGGTTCGCCGGCAGTCTCGAGGTCTACTGGAAAGAAGTAACGAAGGGGGAACACAATAAATAACAAAGCAGTCAAAGCATCACAAAGTGTAACATGGCATTACGCGGTGCTAGAGGTGACCTAACGTAGTAGTAGGTGCTACTGGCGAAGGGGGAAAACATCCGGGAAAGTATTCCCCGTGTTTGACGTTTTCGGACAGACGAATCGGAGGGGTATTGTTGCACGTTCGCTGTGCTAGGGATGTGTGGTAGACGAACGGATTGCGTATTCGGATTCGTCTCGTCGATCTGAGTAACTTTCATGTTCAAAGTATTTTCATCCGAGTTACGGTTAATTTTATATGAATTTTCAAAGTTTAAAAGATTTCTAGAATATATTTAACTCGAATTATAAACGGTGAAATACTTTGCCACCTAGCACTATTCTAGCCACAATGTATGACAGCGGGGCCAGTGGGGCTGGGTTGAACTAGTCAACATTTGACTGGTCAACACATGAATAGTAGAAGTGGATCCCACATGTCATAGGCTATACCTAAACAAATAAATAAATACTAACCTAATTAATGAGGTCCACATGTCATCTGCTAGTAGCTAACCTAAATACTAATTAACCCTAAACTAATTGAACATGGGGCCGGCATCACAAACACAGAACACACACGCACACACACAACTAGGGATTAATTATGTTCTTTGTTAACAGAAGATTGCCTCTTGTGATTTTCATATGATTTAATCCGTTCATCCAAAGGATTTGGTCCAATGGGATAAAATGAAGTTTGTCAAGTATACTTTCTACTCATAATTTTTCTTGGCCTATTAGTAGTTGTTTACCCGCTGATTAGAGGCTGTCAAGGGGGTTAGTCAGCGTAATATTCGCAAAGCTAGCCATAGATACAGTAGCATTCAGTAGCAGCAGTACGTTCAGAGCAGCAGCAGTCATCGGCATGGCGCGGAGGCGGCCAGGCAACGCCGCGCACGGCCGGATGCGGCCCGAGCCGCGTTTCCGGATCTAGCGGTAGGCGGAGGCGGCGGCAAGAGTTCCGGCAGGCGCGCGCAGGACTAGCAGGGGCGGCAGCAGTGTCGGCAGCTGCGGCGAACGCGCATGCAGGAAGCTCGAGCGGTGCGGGCGAGCATGGCCAGGCGGATGGGAGAGGCTGGCAGGTGCAGGTGACAGGGCAGTGCGGGCAGGGGAGCCCGGGGGCGTGGCCGGTGTGAGCGAACGAGGTCAGGGGGCAGGGGACGGTGGACGCGCGGCCAGGGAGCAGCAGTGCAGCAGTGAGAAGGCAGTAGCAAAGGCGGCTCAAACACACGCGTAAGCGGGAGCTCAGACGAATTCGTGGACGGAGGCTACACAAACGAATCTAGGCGGGAAGAATGGGGATTCGGGGAAGGAGCTCACAGCGAGCTCGTGGTGTGGTCGAGGAAGCCGCAGAGAGTCGAGGTGGACCAGAGGAGCGACGCGGCGGCGACGAACGGGGTCGGGTCCTGTGGACAAAGGCGGCTCGATCCAGTCGATGTAGGTGCTCTGAGGTCGAACGCGTCCCCGTAGTCAAAGAGGACGATGGCGGCGGTCCTCCTGGGCGCCTTGGCTGACCGTAGGGAGGTCGGTGGCCACGGCGATGAGGGCAATGCGGCGGTGAGGCATCGGGGGGCTTTGGGTTCGAGCGGAGGAGCGAATGGAAGGGGAAGAAGGAGATAGGGTTCGATCCAGGGGGCTCGGGGTCGTTCTTATCCGCCGCTGGGAGACGACAGGGAGGCACGGGATGGCCACCCCGTGGCTAATCCGTCCATGGACGACGCATGGTCATCCACCGCGCTCGGTGAACAAAGAACGACGAAGACAGAGGGGAGGAGTTGGGCTAGGCCGGTTCAGTGGGCTAGGCTCGCAACTGTTCATAGTGGGCTAAAGTGCATAGTAGTTCGGTTCCTTCTGCATTTACTAATTTCTATTTTATATTTTCCCTATGGTTTTTTATTTTTTTTAGCTATCAAAACAACTTTTTCAAATGTGCCACTTAGCACATAATCACTAGGCAATATTTTAAAGCAACTCAGAAAGTTACAATTTATTTTGAAAAGGTTGGATATCTATTTAAATTGAAACGGTAAATTTAATTGTTGCTAACTCAGTTTTCATTTGATAGGGGCATTTTATTAATTCAAAAGATGTTGGGTAATTCATGAAAAATAGTTAAGGATTTATTTCAAACCAGCCTACATTTTTGTTTTATTATTTGAAAATTTAATAAATTGACTTGCATTTGATTTTGAATTCGAGTTTGGTTTGGATCAAGGTGAGGCTTAGAAAATTAATCGTGATGACATGGCACAATTAAGGTGTGGTTGATCCTCCTCGTTGGTGTCTTTATTTCTCTTCTTTTCAGGTCATCATGATGACGTCGTCCTCCTTTATTTGAAAATTATGTTGTACTTATGAATAGGTAAGGGGCTGCTCTACAACGATAGAATGGTATAAGGGGAAATCATTTGGGGTTATCCCAAGGATGAACACAAGAGTATCTCTCGATTTGAACGGATGAAACATATCGAGAGCCAAGTAAGAAGGTACCATGAGAAGTTTCAAGCGGGTAGGCAATTGTTCGATGCCTAGAACAAAGTGTGAAAGGGGTCCGGAGCAACGGGAAATAGTATTGTGTCTGATACCAGAATAGATCACTAGGCAGGTGGCTCGTGAATTACATACGAAGTCAAGCGCGAGGAATAACTTTGACAATAGGTTGTACAGGAGAGTCAGGTTTCGATCCTGTGGAACTGTGGGTTATGGGTCCATCATGTGGGTTTAAAGTAGGAAAGACGCTGATATCTTGCACGGTTATGATAGCAAGACATGGCAGGGAATAGCCTGTCGGTTATGTCGGCAACAACGTTGGTACCAAGGGCGAGGGACGAAGAGAACCATTTTTCCTGCTTGTTGAACAAGGCGGACCAATAGGCAAAGTTCTCATCCATCGGTGGTTACCGGAATGTCATCAACAATAGAAACAGGGTCTTACTGACAGAGTTGTACACCGAGGTGTTTACATAAGCAGTGAATTAATACTGCTTAGATCATATAGATCACAACAAGATTAAATAAAACAATAGAAATGAAAAGATGATCATCAAATTAAACAGAACAATGGAAAGGAAAATGTGTTTAAACACATGTTTCAGGGGTATATCATTCCCAAGGACAAGTAGAGCATGATATCCATGATAGGATAGAAGGTAGAAAACCTTTTAGGTAAGGGGAGAGAAATTTCATGACATTACCCAAACAACGGTGTTTGGGGTAATTAATAAGGAAATTTTAGCATTGTGCTTCAAATGTTCTTATTCAAAATTAGATTACCACAGACATGCTTCGAGATAGCATTGACATGGTATTCAAGCAAAGTTCAGACTTTGGATATAGGAAGGATCCATCAGGGACAACTTGTAGAATAAATCTTACAATTTCCTCATGGAAGAATGGACAACCTTGCTAATAAGGAAACTATAATAGTAGGTCCTCCGACCAGGTGTGCTAGGATGACATCACCTTATTGGGTTAAAGACCACTGTTATAACTCTTGGCAATATGTTCCAACCATCATATGTGGCCGAGATTCAGATCTGATTGGTGTCAGGATACCTCAGACTTAGGATACCTGAGAAGAAAAGGTGCAACACAAATTGATGAGATGACAATGTAAGATCTCGGGAATTGAACTATGGGAGCAAGTTCCGACACAAGAGTTCATCATTTAAAATAAGGAGAGGATGAGGAGGTAGCTGATGCAGTCAGCTACAATCCTCAAGATTTCCAAAAAGGTGGATTTCCACAATTATGCGAACAAGGAGATAACATTTGTCGGAACAAATGATGTAATGAGGTATTCTCAAGGAAAACATGCACAGTTAAACATTGGTTGAAAGGTGCACCCGAAATATGGGCTTAGGTAGCACGATCAAGGTTAGAATGGTGATTCATTATCCAATAGTCTAATAATGATCTGTTGACCATTAACTCCAATGCAATAGGGTTGCTAGGAGTACAAAATACAAGAAGCACCGTGCACTTGTTGGTATTCCGGTTAGAATCAACATTGGGGCCAAGAAAGAATGGTGCTGGTGAGAAGTATCACAATACCAAGAATTTTTAAGAGGTGGTGAAATTCTCACGACATTCCTGACATAAAAGATGGTAATACTCCAAGGTAAAGAAGATCAAATGCTTGATAATAAGGAACTCAAGGTATAACACAAAACACGAACAAGTTTGTGTTCGAGGGAAGGTAGTAAGGTGGTAAATGATAAAACAAATCATCGAGGGCAAGGATGATATTTCTCATCATGAATACAATTGCTATCCTGGAAGATCTCGGAAGGCTGATGATGATCTGACACATTAGTCGAGAGATTTCATGAAGATGTAACCGACCGGTGATGACATCAAGTCCCAGGAATGATGAAGCGAAAAGTTATTGGAACCAATGGTACGACACAAACTCGAAATCAAGCTTGTTGTTCAAGGAGAAATGATATGACGAGGGAAGCCGACGTAAGCTTAGCTCAACGTCGAAAATTGTGCTTCAGAAAGAAGGACCAGATAGCACAGTTAAAAAGTTGCACGATAATGATATAGCCGATAAGGCTAGGAATGACTTGAAGGACTAAACTCATAAGCAACGAAAATTACTTTAAGAGTTATCATACCGGAATGCGGAATCAGTTCACATATCAGTGTTCTCGGTTGACGACAACCCAGAACCCAGAAAAATTGAAATCGGTGAGAATTAACAGTTGATGAAGAACCCATAAGAAGTTATGCAGTTCCATGACATTATCAAGATATCCTAGTGTAATACTCAACGATAGATCAAAGTAAAGGTTGGACAGGTGCAATGATCTGCACAAGACAAGTACTTAACTTGTCCGATAAATGATATTAATGAGAAAATATGGTCGGAACCATGATTGCAAAGGATCAAACATAGATATAGGACGAACTTATAACAAGGGGATTAATATCATATACAAGAAGCTTCGATGATAGGTTTCACATCGGGTCCATGGGCATGAACGCAAAGGCTCAAGGTCGACTCCCACTTCTTCCATGCATAACCTTTCATTTTACTTCTCGCTTTTGATGAAGTTGTAGTGTAGAAATTTTATTTAGCAAAATACCAGAAGAGTATGACTCGTGAAAACTTTCGAGTTCACACATAATAAGGAAGGCATAGGTTCAACCCGTCAGGGTATCATGAAAACGTATACCACAAGCTTCAATAGTAAATACCACCAACTCGAAAACAGAGCATGGTTGAGGAAGCAGAGGATACAATTTACCAAAGGCTTTATATATCCGTGGAAAGGCTCACAAGGTTACTTGAATATGAAGGACACTGTCGGATAATAATCCAACAAGAGGTCTGGTGGTCTACAATGGAGCTGATGTGAGTATCGGTACTCTATCAAAGGAAGAAGGAATGCATGTGCATCTGATTATAGAAACAACTGACTAACTCCAAGGCTCAAATGAAAGGAATTGTGAATTCCAAGACAAGGGATCAGAAGCAATGCTCTGATTAGGGATGGATAAGTTGAATAGCCTAAGGGGTACAATCGACGACAATTTGATTGGTCGAGATCCTACTCATGTTTAAAAATGACGCCTGAGCCAGAAGGATGAATTCTAGGATTCGACTGAGGAATGCGAGCATCCTCAACATATTGAGTCAACGGACTTAAGATAATAAAGACAAGGGATGTCAATAAGATTACCAGACTTATGGAATTAATCATAATGCAGGTAAGCAAGAATTTCAAGAGCAATAGCTTGCTGAGGATTTTTGAAAGATTGAATAGCATTTTGAAGACTTTTGTGCACACATGAACAACTGAGGAGAAACAAATCCTCGATGAGTGTGAGGATTAAGTTGTAGGTGTATTCAGGCGACAAGGAACTACAAGGCAGTAAGCACAAAGATTTCTCAAAGCAATAGAGAGAAGTTCAAGGTATCTTGTAATAACAAGATCAACTTGGAATAAAAGTAAGAACGACGGGTGTATGTATTTATCCATAGGGATATTTTAGTGGTAGGGAATTACAAAAGCAACGGGCACAAAGTCTTGAGAGAACATCGGAGAGTATCTTTGAAATCTTCTGGTGTAGCAGGCGATCATCTGGAATGAGGGGCTCTCCGGGAGAAAGTATTATCGAGAACCTAAAGTTAGATTTAGTAAAACCATTAAACCTGAATAGTAGAGAGATCAGAGTCCTAGATTATAGATCAGGAGTAAAAGATACTAATACCACCCAATGGCGACGTGGGCCCGTGGGCCGCACAGCCAAGTTAGTAAAACAATTTTCATCGACTAGACTTGTGAGGGATATTACTACTGGACGTAAACCGGCCAGGAATAGCCGGATTAGCTTTATGAAGATTAGAAGCCCATGACGACGTAAGAATGGTGACGCTTTACGAAGGCCCAAGGCCCAGAGGCGAGTTAAGGCCTGTAGATGTAAACCAACTTAATTGTGTAACTTGCTTTGTAAGATAGGAAGTGTGGAGACCGAACCGGACACATTTATGATGTGGCTTCGGGACTCTATAAACCGGCGGGCGTCAACCTGTGTATATAAAGGGACGACCCAGCGGCAGTTGAGGGACAGATAACAACTCGAGAGCCAGACAAAGCGGATTCTCTCCCTGGCCTTCGAAACCCTAGCAATACCAATCACAACTAGACATAGGCTTTTACCTTCATCGAAGGGGCCGAACTAGTATAAACTCCCCGTGTCCCCTTGTCCGGTTTAACCCCTTTAAGGTACCCCGTCGCGATGGCTCCACAAGTCCTTTCACAAGGACATCTGCCGTGACAAACCCACGACAGTTGGCACCCACCGTGGGGCTATCGCACGATGGTTTTGAGTTCTTGAAGGGCAGCTTTGATGGACTCAAGGGATACGCTGTGGGCCGGATGACAAAGAGTCGTCGCGGCAAGCTCTACATCGACAACACAGGATGGGGTCCCGAGGCCTATTCAGTCGAATACGGGTACCGGGACCCCTTTGGTGGAATTCACGTCTTCATCGACAAGATTGGCGAACCGGCCCCTGAGCCGGACATCTACACCGACATCATCGAGACGGCTCAGCGTGCAAGCCCTTCGCCGGTTCAGCCCGTGGTGAAGCATGTTTTCGTAGGCGTCATCCATGGAGCAAAATACGAGGACGGACCGGCGTCCGATGGAGAAACCGTTGTCTGTTCCCACGACGAGTCTTCTAGAGAGACCGAATCGCTCTATCAGTTGCAGGATGGCCGGATTAGTGGAGGATCTGAGGGCAACAGTATTCCGGACTCCCTTGATCTACCAAACCGGGCCGCTATCTTCATGGCCGGTACATAGTCGGCGCCTCATTCTTCAGCTGCCGCAGCAATACTCTCTGGTTCAACAACGGCCACGCCGGCAGGGGCAGGAAGCTCTGCGCCGCCTTCGGATCAAGTCATGTCTGACTTGTTCGACGCTTTGGCAACATTGATGGCCGCAGAGGTGGATGCAGCAGCCCGAGATCAGCACAACGCGGAGATTGCAAAGGTGAAGGATCAGATAGCTCAGGCTAAAGCGGACCTAGCGGCAGAGAACGCTAGGATGGCTACAAAACGGGCCGAGTTGGAAGCTCAGGCCTACCGGATTAGGCTGGATCAGAACGCTTCCGAAGAAGTCATGAGAAGAAGGTACCGATCGCATCTCCCGTCGGGTTATGAGCCACAAAATCTCTTCAATACGCCAGGAGCAGGAACTAGTAACCAGCCAATATTAAACCGGACAGAGGCACCAGGAACAGGAGCGCCGGTTCAGCCGCACACGATGGACCTGCGTCGTCAGAATAACATTGTGCCACAATATGTTCCAACACCTCCCGGGCATTACTCTGTCGGATTTCAGGTTCCGGCAGACCCTTGAGGTTCGAACACTGGGGTGCGCGCGGAGATTTCGCCTCCTACCTACCTGCACCCCTCCGCCTCGCTAAGATCTAAGCTATGGAAAGAACAACACGAGAGACACAGGGTTTATACTGGTTCGGGCCACCGTTGTGGTGTAATACCCTACGCTAGTGTGTGGCGTGGTGGATTGCCTCTTGGGCTGATGATGATGAACAATACAAGGAGAACAGCCTCGCGAGGGTCTATTCTTGGCTGGGGCGATGAACTGTTGGGAGGAGTTCAGTCACCCTTCTCTCTCTCTCTCTAATTCTCTAATTCTTGGTTCTCTCCTCCCTGTTCCCCCTTCTCTCCTGTGGGGGGGGCAGTCCTATTTATAGAGGCCCTGGTCCTCTTCCCAAATATCGAGCGGGAAGGGAGCCAACAATGGCGGGCTAATTTGAAGGGGGACAGCTAGTACCAGCTATCCTGACAAAAGTAGTCTTCGCCTGCACAAAGCTCTGGTGGTGATGCCGTTTTGGGCTCCACGATGACCTCCGTCTTGCAGTCCTCCTGGTCTTGGTCTTGTTGCACCAAAATGGCAACCTTTGCTTGATGCCTCGGTACTCCGCGGCTGCGCTTGCCCCCTTTGCACCAAAGAGGAAAGGAGGACACTACGCGGGCTGGCACCCGCCTGGCGCCCTTGGTCGTCATGGCTTGCGTCACGGGCACCTCGTGAGGTACCTCGCCTTGATCTCTCCGCCTCCTCGCGAGCCAGCCTGATGAGGCCGTGCCTGAGGAAGCTCCGCGTCGTCCGCCCCGCGAGGCTTGGCCCCTCGTGAGGGTCTTGGGTCTGTGTTGGTGAAGATGGGCCGTGTTGGGCCCCCCTTTGAGCCATGCCGCAGGCCGCAGGCAGGCAAGTCTGGGGACCCCCGTTCCCAGAACGCCGACATACTCCAACCCGTTGGACAACATTGTGGACGCTGCTTCACGGTTAGCAGCCCTCCCAACCGACGGCGAGTCACCAGTTGCGGTTGAACCACGACGGACCAGAGATCTCCTTCAAACAGCTCTAAATCAGCAGCAGGCATATTCGCACAGTCCTGAGAGGATTCATTCCACCCCACGTCCAAGCCGGAGCTACAGCAGGCATGTTGAGGATGAACCGACCATGTCAAGCAGTGCATGTCGTCGTAACTTGCCGCGAGGACACAACCCGGCAGGGGGCGGTGCCAATGCGCAGGATGTGGTGGATCATGGCCGCGCATGTCAGGAGGCCGAGTTAGCGGCTCTGCACGGGGCCCGTCAACCTACTCCATTTCGCCCCACCGCGTCAGTCAAACCAGGGGTAGTATTCAGTTCCTTAGGGGCGCCGTGCCTTACCCTCGCTTTGCGTAAGGTGAGACTGCCCAAGGATCTCAAAGGACCTCGTAAGGTACCCAATTATACCGCTGATCTGCAACCAGAGGCATGAGTTGAAAGCTACGAGATGGCAATGGAGATGTTGGATGTGGATGAAGCAGTATGTGCTAAATACTTCACCATGATGTTGGAAGGAACAGCTCGTACTTGGTTGAAGAGCTTACCAACTAACTCTATCAGATCATGGGCCGAATTGAAGCACCGGTTTATCCAGAACTTCAAAGATACTTGTAAGCAGCCCATGTCAATTGTGGATCTGGCCGCTTGTGTCCAAGAGGAGGGGGAATCCATGACCCATTGGGTAAAGCGAGTCTCAGCAATTTTTCATTCATCGGATCGTATCAATGCAGATACCGCAGTACTAACATTGGAGGGCAATTGCCGTTTTTTGCCGCTCAAACAGAAGTTAGGAAGGCTCAAACATCACTGCAATGATATGTCGACGCTTATGGCCGCTTTGGTTAAATACGCCGATTCGGATACTACTAAAGACCCTGACTCAGAGGAGGACAAACCGAGGAAAGGGAAAAAGAACGGCAACACCAAGGGGCAGCAGCATAATCCGGCCAGCCATGGCAACAATGGTAAGCGCAAGGCCGACAACAGTTCGGACTTTGTGGCTAACACCAATGCTCAGGAGAATGGTCAGCGTCGTAAGGGTAAGCAGCCCCAGAGAGGCGGCGGTTCAGGCCCCAATTTGGAGCACCTGTTAAATCAACCATGTCCAAAGCATGGATCCAAGGAGAAGCCAGCATCGCATCTTTGGAAGGATTGCTATATCATGCGAGATTTTAAGAACTCCAATATGTTTCAGTATGACAATGGCCCACCCGGCGGTTCAGGAGGTGGTTTCCACGGGCCGGGTTACGGAGGTGGCAGTTCTGGTTTAGAATTTCAGGGCAATCAAACCGATACAACAATCAAGGGAATCAGGGCAACCAGGGAGGTCACAACCATCAGGGGAGCCAGCAGCAGCAACAACAGCCGGGTTATCAGAGCAATCCTAAGCAGTTAAATAGTGGGCAGTATCATGTCTTCACCACTAGCTTGTGTAAGCGTGATCAAAAGCTTCACAAGAGGTCAGTAAACTCTGTTGAACCGGCGGTGCCTCAGTATTTGCGCTGGTCCGAGCAACCCATTTTGTGGAGTAGAGAGGATCACCCCCCCCCCCCCCCGGGTTGACAATCCGGGTCATCTGGCTTTAGTGGTGGCCCCTCAAGTTGGGGGATACAAGTTCACTAAGGTACTCATGGACGGGGGAAGTAGTATCAACATTCTATATTATGATATGTTCCGCCGTATGGGGTTAACAGATAAGAATCTTAAACCGTCAAATACCGTTTTTCACGGTGTGGTGCCTGGTAAGTCTGCATATCCAGTGGGCAAGATAGCCTTAGAGGTGGCTTTCGGAGATGATCATGATTCAAGATCAGAAACATTGACCTTTGAGGTGGTGAAAATCAAAAGTCTGTATCACGCTTTGTTTGGGCGGCCGGCTTACGCTAAGTTCATGGAAAGGCCGTGTTATGTTTATCTGTATCTTAAAATGCCAGGTCATAAGGAGACCATCACAGTACATGGGAGCAGGAATATCGCTTTGGAATATGAGGAAGGTGATGCGGCGTATGCTGAGTCGGTTTGTGCCACGGAGGAACTAAAGTTTTATAAAGACCAAGTTGATCCGGCAGACATGACTTCTTTGAAAAAGCCAACTACGGAACACGATCCAGCGTTGAAGTTTAAATCGGCCACAGATACTAAGATGGTTGATTTTGTTCCTGGCGATTCATCCAAACAGTTCAGTATCAGCGCTAACCTGGATCCCAAAATCATTGAGTTCATCCATGAGTACCGGGACATCTTTGCATGAAAACCTTCTGACATGACAGGTGTACCGAGGGAACTCGCTGAGCACACACTTAACATTGATCCTAAGTTTAAACCGGTCCGGCAGTTTCTCCGCCGCTTCAATGAAGAAAGGCGTAAGGCTATCGGTGAAGAGGTAGCTCGGTTGTTGGCCGCAGGGTTTATCATGGAGGTCTTTCACCCAGAGTGGTTGGCTAATCCGGTGTTGGTTCTTAAGAAAAATGGTACTTGGCGTATGTGTGTAGATTACACAGACTTGAATAAAGCTTGTCCTGCAGACCCCTTTGCCCTCCCTCGTATTGATCAGATCATTGATGCTACGGAGGGTTGTGACCTTTTGTGTTTTCTGGATGCTTACTCTGGTTATCATCAGATCAAAATGGCAGTTAAGGACCAGGAGTAGATAGCTTTCATCACTCACTTTGGAGCCTTCTGTTATGTCTCCATGCCCTTCGGGCTTAAGAGTGCCCAGGCGACTTATCAACGCTGTGTTCAGAATTGTCTTCATAAGCAAATTGGGTGCAATGTTCATGCATATGTGGATGATATTGTGATAAAATCCAGAAAGGAGGAAACATTGATAGATGATTTGAGAGAAACCTTTGACAACCTCCGGGTTTAGAGGATGATGTTCAATCTGGAAAAGTATGTCTTTGGTGTCCCGGCAGGCAAACTCTTGGGATTTCTGGTATTGAACAGAGGTATTGAGGCTAATCCGGAAAAAATCTCAGCAATCACATCTTTGGCTAAACTGACGTGTATCAATGACGTTCAACGTTTGGCCGGCCGGATTGCGGCCTTGAGCCGGTTTATCAGTCGTCTTGGGGAGAAGGCTATTCCTTTATATCAGATGCTGAAGAAAACAGACGATTTTGTCTGGAGCGAGGCGGCTGATAAAGCGTTTGAGGATCTGAAGAGGCAGCTAGTTGAACCGCCTGTGCTTGCAGCCCCGATCGATAAAGAGCCGTTATTGCTATATGTGGCTGCTAATGCCCGAGCTGTTAGCGTGGCTATTGTGGTGGAGCGCAAGGAAGTTGGAAAGGAGTATCCGGTTCAACTGCCGGTTTATTATATCAGTGAAGTGCTCATTGAGTCAACGTAGAGGTATCCACATTGGCAGAAGCTAGTATATGGAGTGTTTATGGCAAGCCGGAAGCTTAAACATTATTTCCAGGGCCATCCTATCACAGTGGTTAGTTCAGCACCTCTAGGAGATATCATTCAAAACAGAGAAGCAACTGGTAGGATTGCCAAGTGGGCTATTGAGCTTGGACCTCACGGGCTCAAATATATACCTCGCACAGCGATCAAATCCCAAGCACTCGTTGACTTCATCAATGATTGGACGGAGTTGCAGGCACTAGAGGAGAAGCCAGATAATACATATTGGACTATTCACTTTGATGGATCCAGACAGTTGGAGGGCTCGGGGGCTGGAGTCATACTAACCTCCCCGAGAGGTGACAAGTTTTGTTATGTCCTCTGTTTAATGTTCCCTTGTACTAACAATGCAGCTGAGTATGAGGCTTTGCTCCACGGTCTTCGGATGGCTAAGGAAATGAACTTAAGCCGGGTCAAGTGCTTTGGGGATTCAGATCTGGTGGCTCAACAGGTGTCTGGCACTTGGGATTCTAAAGACCCACTCATGGCTGCATATCGGCGAGAGGTGGACACAGTGGCTGGTCACTTCAAGGGTTATCAGGTGCACCATATAGACCGGCGAAAGAACGAAGCGGCGGACGCTTTAAGTCGCCTTGGTTCTCAGCATAAACCGGTTCCACCAAATGTCTTTCTTGACGTGTTGCATAATCCGTCAGTCAAGGTACCAACAGAGGAAGAGTTGGCTATTCCTGATCCGAAGGCTCAATTGGTGGCGGCTTTGCATGTCATACCGGATTGGACAATCCCATATCTGGCTTACATGAACCGGAGCGAGTTACCAGACGATGAAACCTTGGCCCGACAGGTAATCCGGCGTTCCAAGTCCATGACCATAATCAACGGGGAGTTACATCGTTACAGCGTCTCAGGAGCAATTCAGCGTAGTGTCTCTCCTCAAGAGGGTTGTGAGATTTTGCGAGAAATCCATGAAGGGGATTGTGGTCACCACGCCGGTTCAAAGTCTTTGGTTGCTAAAGTTTTTCTCCACGGTTTTTACTGGTTAACAGCTCATGCTGATGCGGAGGATTTAGTCAAGAGATGTGACGGTTGTCAAAAATTCGCACACCGTACTCACATTCCGGATCAGGAGTTGAGGATGATTCCAATAACTTGGCCGTTTGCGACTTGGGAGCTTGATATGGTTGGACCCTTCAAGCGATCCAAGGACAAAAATACCCACTTGTTAGTGGCAGTTGATAAATTCACCAAATGGGTGGAAGCAGAGCCAGTCAGTAAGTGTGATGCGGCCACGGCGGTTCAATTCATCAAAAAGGTGATATTCTGGTTTGGTTTTCCACACAGCATTATAACTGATAATGGTACTAATCTGTCAAAGGGAGAGATGGAGGAATTTTGCCAACGTGAGCACATCCGGCTTGATATAGCATCGGTGGCTCACCCCCAGTCTAATGGTCAAGCGGAGAGGGCAAATCAAGAAATTTTATGAGGTATCAAACCCCGGCTTATGGTTCCTTTGAAACGGACACCGGGTTGTTGGGTTGAGGAGTTACCTTCTGTGTTATGGACCATCAACACCACACCCAACAGGTCTACGGGTTACACACCTTTTTTCATGGTTTATGGAGCAGAGGCAGTTCTTCCTAGTGACATCTGTCATGACTCGCCCCGTGTGACAGCTTACGTTGAAGCTGACAATGAGAAGGCACGTCAGGATTCCCTGGACCTGTTAGATGAAGAGCGTGATCTTGCAGCAGCACGTTCGGCGATTTATGAACAAGATCTCCGACGTTATCACAGCCGCCGGGTTAAGACCAGAACCTTTCAAGAGGGCGATTTGGTGCTCCGGCTCATCCAGGATTAGACTGATATGCACAAGTTATCCCCACCTTGGGAAGGACCATTTGTGGTCAGCAAGAATCTGCACAACGGGTCATACTACCTCATTGATGTTCGAGAGCACAAAGACTCACGTAAATCGGAGGAGGAGACCAAGCGGCCATGGAATATAGCTCTTCTTCGGCTGTCGGATTTCGGGTTCGGACAGACCCTTGAGGTTCGAACACTGGGTGCACGCGGAGATCTCTCCCCTACCGATCTACGTCCGATCCTCTCGTGTGAACTAAGATGAAAATGATGAACAACACAAGAGACACGAGGTTTATACTGGTTCGGGCCACCGTTGCGGTGTAATACCCTACTCTAGTGTGTGGTGTGGTGGATTGCCTCAGGGGCTGATGATGAATAGTACAAGGGAAGAACAGCCTCGCGAGAGGTGTTCTTGAGCTGGTGTGATGAACTGCTAGGGTGAGTTCCGTCGCCTCTCTCTCTCTCTCTGCTAGGGTTCTACCAGATCTCTAGATGTCCCTCTACTCTGTGTGGCTAGCTCTACTTATAGAGGCCCTGGGCCTCTTCCCAAATAATGAGCGGGAAGGGCGCCAACAGTTGGCCATTTTGAAGGGGAACATATAGTACAAGTTATCCTGACCAAAGGTGGTCTTCGACTGCCAAAGGCACTGATGATGACGCCGTCTTGGGCTCCACGATGACCTCCGTCCGGCCGTCCGGCTGGTCTTGGTCTCGTTGCACCGGAATGGTAACCTTTGACTGATACCTTGGCCCGTGCTTGCTCCCTTTGCACCAAAGGGGAAACAAGGACACTGCGCAGGCCGGCGCCCGCCTGGCGCCCGCCTGGTCTCGATCTTCATGGCTTGCGTCACGGGTTCCTCGCGAGGTACCCCTGCCTTGATCTCTCCGCCTCCTCACGAGCCTGCCTGATGAGGCTGCCTCTGAGGAAGCTTCCTGTCGTCCGCCCCACGAGGCTTGGCCCCTCGCGAGGGTCTTGAGCTTGCGCTGATGAAGATGGGCCGCGCTGGGCCCCCACTTGAGCCATGCTGCAGGCCGCGGGCAGGCAAGTCTAGGGACCCCTGTTCCCAGAACGCTGACAGTAGCCCCGGGCCCAAGGCGCGCGCGAGCTTGGCTTATCAGAGAAGCGAAGGGACAAGTATGAAGCACCGCGGGCCCTAACAGCCTGCGGCCTTGGGCGCCACGTGGCGGTTGACTAGATGTGGGTGTATGCGCTTCCCATGATGCCTCGGCGACCGCACGACTTGTCAAGTCCCTGCATGCAGAGAAACAGGTCATGATTACCTACGATCATGGTGCTCGGCGGTTGGCCTCCTCCGGCTATAAGTACGGGGCTGGGCGAGCCCCTTCAGTCCATCCCTTCTTGCTGCTCCTCTTCTTCTTCTTGGCTAATCGCCGTCCCCATGGCCCCAAAGAGATTCTCGGCCGCGGAGAAAGGAAAGGACCCTTGGGCAGGGCCTGACCCTCCCCCGACCAAGCGCGGCCGAGGCCGCCCTCGCAAGTACACCACGGTCCCCGTGGTAGCCTCCCGCGGTCATGGAGGCGGTTCCCTGCTCGGTGGTGAGCGCCCGGTTGCCGACGGGGGGCACGCCGTGGGTGTGGGCCCCCCTAGACCACGCTTCCGCTATGCGGAGGTGCTGCCAGAGTTCATCGTGTGGTCGGCGGACCCATCCAGCACCTGGCTCCAGCTCCCATGTTTCTTCGTAGATGAACTGCCGGCCAGCGCTCGGTGCGGCTTCTGGCTCTAGGCAGACGGCTACTGCAGCAGGGCCTCCTGGGCTTCACTGGAGGTCTCCGTCTCTGGGAACGGGGCCCTGACGCGCGGCTGGCAAACGTTTGCCCGCGCGCGTGGCCTGGGCCGGTGGTGTACCCTGTACTTCAAGTTCGATGGCGACGCCACCCTCTACGTGAGGGTGTTTGGGGAAGATGGTCGCCGTGCCGGGTGCTGCCCTGAAGACGACGACCCCGGCCGCCTGCCTAGCCCCGGCACTGACCAGGATGAAGATGGCGACTGGCGTACAGGTGGCGGTGCTCGGGGTTCGCCAAGTTTCGGTGACTCTCCCTCAGGCAGCAGCTCCTCCAGCGATGGTCGCGACCATCCCCCGTGCCGTCGCGCCCGCCTGGGTGAAGGCAGCGGGTCCACCCGCCGCCGCGCCCTGGTGAAGCGAGAGGAGGCGTCCGCATGAACCCCAGGAGCAGCTCGAGCTTTTGCTGTAGGCTGGTGTTGGACAGGTCGTGTCCATTTTGGTTCCTTCCTTTCCTGCGTAAGAAGAAGGTAGTACAGGGCCCCGTGGGGTCGTGTTAGAACTGTTGTTGTCAAGTGTCGCCTTGCTTTTGCCATTTCTGCGCTATGTTTCCGTGCTGCGTGTCCATGTGCGGGAGTCATTTGAGCTTGGTGGAGCTTGACGCGGCCCTCGCCTTCGGAGGCTGAGGCCTCGCCGTGCGCTTCATGCCCTGCAAGGATTAGTTAGAGTGGTAGCTTACGGTCTTGGTTGTGGGGGCGATCAGCCTAGGTCCTGTGCTCGTGTCACGATGCCCGTGGGGCACGGACTGGGAGGGGTGCTCCCGCAGAGGACTCGGATAGGGAAGCTCCAAACGACCGGGGCAGAAAACACTCGCGAGGGCGCCCGCGACTCCCTCGCGAGACTTGTGCGAGAGAAAACGAGGCAAGCGAGAGAGAAAGACAAAGAGTCACAAGCCAGGAACATCAGCAACTCCAATAAAACTTCAAACGGGAATAAATAAGCCAACTGCAGAAAGCAAATGGGAAAGCCGCGTCCTGCACCTATTCTAGTCTTCGACGTCTTCTCACCAGTGCGGAGCTAAGTGCTGCCACTGGGCGTGGGCAGGAGCCCCCGAGGCCCGAGGGCGGCACTCCGGAGACTCCGGGGCGTGTACAGCCCCACTCATTATTACGTGAGAGTGTCACGGGTGGCGAGCTTCACAGGCATTTGCCTTCTTCACAGGCACCGGGCCTTTCCCAAAACGCAGTAGCTTCACAGGCATTCGCCTTCTTCACAGGCACCAGGCCTTTCCCAAAACGCGATAGCTTCACAAGCATTGGCCTTCTTCACAGGCACCGGGCCTTTCCCAAAACGCGACAGCTTCACGGGCATTGGCCTTCTTCACAGGCACCGGGCCTTTCCCAAAACGCGATAGCTTCACGGGCATTGGCCTTCTTCACAGGCACCGGGCCTTTCCCAAAACGCGATAGCTTCACAGGCATTGGCCTTCTTCACAGGCACCGGGCCTTTCCCAAAACACGATAGCTTCACAGGCATTGGCCTTCTTCACAGGCATCAGGCCTTTCCTAGGCGCTAGGCCTCGCTCAGGGGTAGAACCTCCAGAGATGTTGAATGTTCCATGCGTTCTGGATGGGTACTCCCTCCGGAGTCTCCAAGCGCGCGGAGCCAGGCCTAGAAACATGAACAACCTTGAACGGGCCCTCCCACATGGGAGAGAGCTTGTGCAGCCCCTCCCTAGAGAGAACCTGTCTGAGCACGAGATCCCCTACCTCAAGGGTCCTGGGGCGGATGTTGCGGCAGTGGTATCGTCGTAGCGCCTGTTGATACCTTGTCGCTCACAGTGTGGCTTCCCGACGGCGTTCCTCCCCCAGCACGAGATCCGTCCCCCGCATGGCGTCCTGCTGAGCCTCGTCGAATGCCAGGACCTGCATGGAGCAACACCTGACCTCGTTAGGGAGAACAGCTTCTACTCCGTAGACGAGGAAGAACGGGGTCTCGCCAGTCGGCTTGGTCGCTGTCGTGCGGATTGACCACATCATGGACTAGAGCTCGTTGTACCAGCCCCTGCCGCAGGCCTCCAGCTTCTTCTTGAAGGTCCTGGCCTTGAGGCCCCTCAGGACCTCGGCGTTGGCTCGTTCAGCCTGGCCATTGCTCCGGGGGTGTGCTACCAAAGCGTAGCATATCTGCGTTCCAAGGTTAGCACAGTATGTTTTGAAGAGATTACTAGTGAATTGCGAACCGTTGTGAGTGATGATGCGGTTAGGCACCCCAAACCGGCTCACGAGGCCCTTGATGAACTTGACTGCCGAGCCCGCCAGGATTGTGCAGACAACTTCCACCTCGGCCCACTTGGTGAACTTGTCCACGGCGACGTAGAGGTAGCGATAGCCCCCTGGCGCACGAGGAAACGGGCCCAGAATGTCGAGCCCCCAAACTACGAACGGCCATGAGAGGGGTATAGTCTATAGACCCCCCGCAGGCTGATGGATCTTCTTAGCGTGAAACTGGCAGGCCTCGCAAGCCTTCACAAGCTCAACGGCGTCGTTGAGTGTTGTGGGCCAATAGAATCCACTACGGAATGCCTTGCCGACGAGGGTCCGTGACGACGAGTGGTGCCCGCAGTCTCCGCCATGTATGTCCGCCAGTAGCTCCTTCCCTTGCTCTCGGGAGATGCAATGTAGGGACACGTCATTCGGTCGCTTCCTGTAGAGCTCTCCATCCCTGATGCAATAAGCCATGGCCTGCCGCGCCACACGCTCCGCTTCCTCCTCATTCTCCGGCAGAGTCCCTTGTATCAGGTAGTTCTTGAGCTCCGGGATCCAACACCCTTCCTGAGGCTCTAACGCCAGGAGCAGGCGTGCCCCTGAGGCTGGGCCGCAGACCGGGGCTCCTGAGGTAGGCGGCTGAGGGAGCTCCTCCCTTGGTTGTGCCATGCTCGACAGGGATGGCATCGCCAAGGGTTTGAAGAGCCGCTCCTCAAAGACGCCAGGCTCCTGAGGCAACCGCCTAGATGCCCTCTTGGCAATGTCATCAGCCTCCTGATTGGTGCCGCGAGGCACATGCTACAACTCCAGTCCCCAAAACTGTTTCTCCATCTTGCGAACCTCAGGGAGGTAGGCTTCCATGTGCTTGCCCTTTGGCTCATATATCTTGTTGGAGAAGTTGACGAGGAGCTGCGAATCGCCCTTGATGATGAGGCGCTTCACCCCTAGGGCAGTTGCGGCCTTCAAGCCTGCTATTAGGCCTTCGTACTTCGTTATGTTGTTGGAGACCTTTTCTCCATGCTGGAAGCAAAGTTGCACAGCGTAGTAAAGTTTGTCCTGGGTAGGGGATACGAGCACTGCGCCAGCTCCCGCATCGTGTCGGGAGAACGCCCCATCAAAGTACATGACCCAGCCATCCAGTGCTTCACTTCCCGGGGAAAGTGATTGGTCTTCGCCTGCCTCGAGACCCGGCGCTTCTGCCCATTCCGCCACGAAATCCGCTAGCGCGGCTCCCTTGATGACCCTGGTCGTACTGAATTCTAGCTGAAATGCCTGTAGCTGATGTTCCATTCAGCAACCCTTCCAGCTGAGTTGGGGCTCCTGAGTACCCTCTCCAAGGGGTATGCCGAGACGACCTTGATGGGGTGGCCTTGGAAGTAGTGCCACAGCTTGCGCGAAGCCACCAATAGCGCGAGGAGGAGCTTTTGAGGCATGGGGTACCGCGCCCTCGCGTCCCGTAGCACTGTGCTAACAAAATACATGGGGTGCTCGACGAGGTTGAGGGTGCTGGCACTGCCTGCGTCCTCCAGAGGTCGAGGCGTCTCTTGAGACGACGGAGCTCTGAGTGCTTGGTCGCCTGAAGGGGCCTCTCCTGCTCCGGGTGCGTTCTCCTGCTGCGGCTGTTCCTTTCCGGCTGCACTTGCGGCCTTCGCGAGGCCCTCCTGGCTCTGCTTTGCTTCAGTTCAGACGGTCGATGTGGCCTTGGCACAGCGCTCCTCCCTGACCGCTGCCAGGGCTGCGCTAGCGGAGTAGGGGGTGGCCGCAAGGTAGAGCACCAGGGGCTCCCGAGGACGTGGAGCTACCATCACCGGTGGACTGGTAAGGTACCTCTTGAGGTCTTGGAATGTCTTATCGGCCTCTTCAGTCCATTCGAAGGGGCCCTTTTTCTTCATTAGCTTGAAGAAGGGCAGCACTCGTTCCCCCAGCTTGGAGATGAAATGCCCAGTGCAGTTACATGCCCTGTGAGCTTCTGCATTTCTCTGAGGGTCCTTGGCGGGCTCATGTCTTCGACTACCTTGACCTTCTCCAGGTTGGCCTCGATGCCCCTGTGGGATACGAGGAAACCCAGGAGCTTGCCTGAGGGGACTCCAAACACACACTTCTCCGGGTTGAGCCGTAGGTCCACTTTGTTGAGGCTCGCGAAGGTTTCTTCCAGGTCCTATATCAGGGTCCTTGCCTCACAAGACTTCACCACAATGTCATCGACGTAAGCTTCAGCGTTCCTCCCGAGCTGCCGGCCTAAGGCGATGTGCATCAGCCGCTGAAAGGTCGCGCCTGCTTGCGCAACCCAAACGGCATGCACGTATAGCAGTACACTCCACACGGGGTCAGGAAGGCCGTCTTCTCCACGTCTTCTACCGCCATCTTGATCTGGTGATAGCCCGAGAAGGCATCTAGGAAGCACAATAGGTCACACTCTGTGGTGGAGTCGACTATCTGGTCAATGCGGGGGAGCGGAAATGGATCCTGCGGGCAGGCCTTGTTGAGGTTGGTGAAGTCGACGCACATGCTCTCCTTTCCTCCCTTTTTCGGCACAATGACCGGATTAGCCAGCCAATCAGGGTAGCGGACCTCGCGGATAACTCCTGTCGCCTCTAGCTTCCGGGTCTCTTGAACGATGAAAGCATGTTTCTCAGTAGACTGCCGCCTTGCCTTTGGCTTCACGGGGCGCACATTGGGGCACACGTTGAGGTGATGCTCAATCACTTCCCTTGGGACCCCTGCTAACTAATCAGGTTCCCACGCAAACACCTTCTTGTTCACACGCAGGAACCCGATCAGGGCTTTCTCCTGCTCGGGCTCAAGGTTGGCCCCTATGGTGAAGGTGGCGCTAGCGGACCCGTCCTCGTCGACTGGTACCTGCTTGGTTTCTGCCTTGTCTTGGGTGAACAGCTGCTTCTTTTTATCCGGCGCAGCCCCCTTGGGCTCAAGGGCGTCGGTGCCAGTGGACTGCGCCACTGCGGCCGCCCTGAAAACAAGCTGGAGCACCTGCAGCGCATCCCTTGTGTCTCCTGACACGGTGAGGACACCACTGCTCCTAGGCATCTTCATGAGGTTGTACGCCGGGTGAGTTGCTGCCATGAACCGAGCCAGGGCCGGATAGCCGAGGATGGCGTTGTAGGGGAGGCCTATGGGGGCGATGTCGAAGTCGATCAGCTCCGTGCGGAAGTTTTCGCAGGTGCCGAAGGTCACTGGGAGGTGGATCTGTCCCAAGGAGGTGGTGGAACCGGCTCCGACGCCCGAGAAAGGCCTGCTGGGTCGGAACCGCTCCAACGGCACGTGGAGGAGGCTGAAGGCCTCCACCGAGAGCACGTTGAGGCCGGCACCACCGTTGATGAGGGTCCTGGTGACGGCCACTTGGCAGATGGTGGGGGTGCATAGCATCGGGAGCGCGCCCGAACCAATGGGGTTGAAGGGGTGGTCCTCCGAGTCGAAGGTTAGATCGGCCTCGGGCGCCACCCAGCCCGGGGGGCTTCTCGGCGCTTGGAGGCGGTGCTGATCCGGCGGGTGAACGGCTTGACATGATGGCTCGAGGGTGGTGCCTGGGAGCCACCCAGGAGAGCTGCGACGGCGGGCGACGCTAGTGCGGCGAGATGGGCAAGGAAGAGGTCGCGCAGCTCCTGCCAGAAGGTGACAGAGGCCGTCGGCAGGTGGAGGAGCCACGCGCGCGGGATGCTAGTGAGGGCCATGGTTAACCAGTTGGCCATCACCCGGTCGTCGCCCCCGGCTCTGAGGACGGCCTCCTTGTACGCCAGGAGGAAAATCATCGGGTCCGTCGCGCCGTCGTAGCGCGGCGGCGTCTCAGGGCTGAACTTGCACGGCCACTGCACCTGTCGCAAGGCGGGGGCCAAGGCCCTGAGCCCCCTGGCCCTGGTGTCGACATCCGTTGCTGGAGAGGGCGGCGCGTTGTCCGCCATGAGGGCGGGATGCGATGTTGGGGGAGAGCGGGTCGTCAGGAGGGAGGACTCTGGCGCACCCCTACCTGGCGCGCCAAATGTCGGATTTTGGGTTCCAACAGACCCTTGAGGTTCGAACACTGGGGTGCGCGCGGAGATCTCTCCCCTACCGATCTACGTCTGATCCTCTCGTGCGAACTAAGATGAAAATGATGAACTACACAAGAGACACGAGGTTTATACTGGTTTGGGCCACCGTTGCGGTGTAATACCCTACTCCAGTGTGTGGTGTGGTGGATTGCCTCAGGGGCTGATGATGAATAGTACAAGGGAAGAACAGCCTCGCGAGAGGTGTTCTTGAGCTGGTGTGATGAACTGCTAGGGTGAGTTCCGTCGCCTCTCTCTCTCTCTGCTAGGGTTCTACCAGATCTCTAGATGTCCCTCTACTCTGTGTGGCTAGCTCTACTTATAGAGGCCCTGGGCCACTTCCCAAATAATGAGCGGGAAGGGCGCCAACACTTGGCCATTTTGAAGGGGAACATATAGTACAAGTTATCCTGACCAAAGGTGGTCTTCGACTGCCAAAGGCACTGGTGATGATGCCGTCTTGGGCTCCACGGTGACCTCCGTCCGGCCGTCCGGCTGGTCTTGGTCTCGTTGCACCAGAATGGTAACCTTTGCCTGATACCTTGGCCCGTGCTTGCTCCCTTTGCACCAAAGGGGAAACAAGGACACTGCGCAGGCCGGCGCCCGCCTGGTCTCGATCGTCATGGCTTGCGTCACGGGTTCCTCGCGAGGTACCCCTGCCTTGATATCTCCGCCTCCTCGCGAGCCTGCCTGATGAGGCTGCCTCTGAGGAAGCTTCCTATCGTCCGCCCTGCGAGGCTTGGCCCCTCGCGAGGGTCTTGAGCTTGCGCTGATGAAGATGGGCCGCGTTGGGCCCCCACTTGAGCCATGCCGCAGGCCGCAGGCAGGCAAGTCTGGGGACCCCCGTTCCCAGAACGTCGACATCGGCCTTACTATACTTGAGCCACAGGCTCTTCATATGTACATATTTATGACAATGTATATATTATATAATAAACCAGAGCCTCGAATAAAGCGGGGTCTCTGTTCTTTTTACATCATGTGTGTGCCTATAAGGGTTTCTGCTAACAAAGCAAAATTTTGTTAAACCGGTCTCTGCAGCCGCACGGATACAAAGGGATTTCACTAGGGGGCTTGGTTGTTATCACACCATAGCTACACCTCTTGATAGGCATTAAGCCACAAAGGAAATTATGTGGGGCCAAAGAGAGTGTTGCACAAGGCACAAACTCAAACATGGGCACCCACTAAGCACAACTCACAAAGTTACTTGGGGGCTCTTTGTGCAAGGCAACAAAGAGTTTGAAAGGACCCTTGTAATTGGCTATCAAGCCACGGCTTGGAAGCCTGGTGTATTCACCTAAAACCCCGGGTTAACCTGCCTTCATCAAGTAAGCCACTCCTGTCCAGGTAATCCTGGTATGACCCGCCGAACGTTTGACAAGTCAATCTTCTATAGACCCTGAACTTGTCAAAGTTAAAATGACGATTGGTTAATTGGAGGCCCATCTTAAAAGGCTTTGTTAAACGGTTTAACTCAGAGGCCTGGCAGCCCATGAAAAGCCTCGATTTGGAGCCTGGTAGCTCGTAAAAAGCCTCGCATATTTCTTTTTTTGAGTCATGTTTGCTAAGTTTTCTGCCTTTATTGAGGTTCACAATATGTTCTGATAAACCGGTGTCCTTGGCCCGGCTTGACTTTCAACTACACGTCAGTACATGATCAGTTACAAGACGGCGTTCCTTACCCCGATCTGGTTTGACTAAGTCGCTAGTGCTATAAAGAAAACCCGGTGGTTATTGTTGGAAATATGCCCTAGAGGCAATAATAAAATGGTTATTATTATATTTCTTTGTTCATGATAATTGTCTGTTGTTCATGCTATAATTGTGTTATCCGGAAATCGTAATACATGTGTGAATACATAGACCACGACACGTCCCTCGTGAGCCTCTAGTTGACTAGCTCGTTGATCAAAAGATAGTCATGGTTTCCTGACTATGGACATTGGATGTCATTGATAACGGGATCACATCATTAGGAGAATGATGTGATGGACAAGACCCAATCCTAAGCATAGCTCAAAGATCGTGTAGTTCGTTTGCTGTAGCTTTTTCGAATGTCAAGTATCATTTCCTTAGACCATGAGATTGTGCAACTCCCGGATACCGTAGGAGTGCTTTGGGTGTGCCAAACGTCACAACATAACTGGGTGAGTATAAAGGTACACTACAGGTATCTCTGAAAGTGTCTGTTGGGTTGGCACGAATCGAGACTGGGATTTGTCACTCCGTATGACGGAGAGGTATCTCTGGGCCCACTCGGTAATGCATCATCATAATGAGCTCAATGTGACCAAGTGGTTGATCACGGGATCATGCATTACGGCACGAGTAAAGTGACTTGCCGGTAACGAGATTGAACGAGGTATTGGGATACCGATGATCGAGTCTCGGGCAAGTAACGTGCCGATTGACAAAGGGAATTGTATACGGATTGATTGAATCCTCGACATCGTGGTTCATCCGATGAGATCATCGTGGAGCATGTGGGAGCCAACATGGGTATCCAGATCCTGCTGTTGGTTATTGACTGGAGAGGAGTCTCGGTCATGTCTACATGTCTCCTGAACCCGTAGGGTCTACACACTTAAGGTTCGGTGATGCTAGGGTTGTAGAGATATTAGTATGCAGTAACCCGAAAGTTGTTCGGAGTCCCGGATGAGATCCCGGACGTCACGAGGAGTTCCAGAATGGTCCGGTGGTAAAGATTTATATATAGGAAGTCCAGTTTCGGCCATCGGGAAGGTTTTGGGGGTCGCCGGTATTGTACCGGGACCACCGGAAGGGTCCCGGGGGTCCACCGGGTGGGGCCACCTATCCCGGAGGGCCCCATGGGCTAAAGTAGGAGGGGAACCAGCCCCTGGTGGGCTGGTGTGCCCCTCCCCCCCCCTTGGGCCTCCCCTGCGCCTAGGGTTGGGAAACCCTAGGGGTGGGGGCGCCCCCCACTTGGCTTGGGGGGGAAGCCACCCCTTGGCCGCTGCCCCCCTTGGAGATTCATCTCCTAGGGCCGGCGCCCCCCAAGGCCCCTATATAAAGAGGGGAGAGGGAGGGCAGCCGCACCCTTGCTCTTGGCGCCTCCCTCTCCCTCCGTAACACCTCTCCTCCCCGCTTGCGCTTGGCGAAGCCCTGCCGGGATCCTGCTGCATCCACCACCATGCCGTCGTGCTACTGGATCTTCATCAACCTCTACCTCCCCCTTGCTGGATCAAGTAGGAGGAGACGTCTTCCCAACCGTACGTGTGTTGAACGCGGAGGTGCTGTCCGTTCGGCACTTGGTCATCGGTGATTTGGATCACGACGAGTACGACTCCATCAACCCCGTTCTCTTGAACACTTCCGCGCGCGATCTACAAGGGTATGTAGATTCACTCCTCTCTCCCTCGTTTCTAGATGACTCCATAGATTGATCTTGGTGATGCGTAGAAAATTTTAAAATTCTGCTACGTTCCCCAACAGTGGCATCATGAGCTAGGTCTATGCGTAGTTTCTATGCACGAGTAGAACACAAAGCAGTTGTGGGCGTCGATATTGTCAATTATCTTGACGTTACTAGTCTTATCTTGATTCGGCGGCATTGTGGGATGAAGCGGCCCAGACCGACCTTACACGTACGCTTACATGAGCCTGGTTCCACCGACTGACATGCACTAGTTGCATAAGGTGGCTGGCGGGTGTCTGTCTCTCCCACTTTAGTCGGATCGGATTCGATGAACATGGTCCTTATGAAGGGTAAATAGAAATTGGCAATTCACGTTGTGGTTTTGGCATAGGTAAGAAACGTTCTTGCTAGAAACCTATAGCAGCCACGTAAAAACTTGCAACAACAATTAGAGGACGTCTGACTTGTTTTTGCAGCATGTGCCGTGTGATGTGATATGGCCAAAAGGATGTGATGAATGATATATGTGATGTATGAGATTGATCATGTTCTTGTAATAGGAATCACGACTTGCATGTCGATGAGTATGACAATCGGCAGGAGCCATAGGATTTGTCTTTATTTATTTATGACCTGCGTGTCAACATAAACATCATGTAATTACTTTACTTTATTGCTAAAGTGTTAGCCATAGTAGTAGAAGTAATAGATGACGAGACAACTTCAAGAAGACACGATGATGGAGATCATGATGATGGAGATCATGGTGTCATGCTGGTGACAACGATGATCATGAAGCCCCGAAGATGGAGATCAAAAGGAGCAAATGATATTGGCCATATCATGTCACTATTTGATTGCATGTGATGTTTATCATGTTTTACATCTTATTTGCTTAGAACGACGGTAGATTAAATAAGATGATCCCTCGTAATAATTTCAAGAAAGTGTTCCCCCTAACTGTGCATCGTGGTGAAGGTTCGTTGTTTCGAAGCACCACGTGATGATCGGGTGTGATAGATTCTAACGTTTGAATACAACAGGTGTAAGCCAGATTTACACACGCAATACACTTAGGTTGACTTGACGAGCCTAGCATGTACAGACATGGCCTCGGAACACGGAAGACCGAAAGGTCGAGCATGAGTCGTATAGAAGATACGATCAACATGAAGATGTTCACCGATGTTGGCTAGTCCGTCTCATGTGATGATCGGACACGGCCTAGTTAACTCGGATCATGTTTCACTTAGATAACTAGAGGGATGTCTATCTGAGTGGGAGTTCATTGAGTAATTTGATTAGATGAACTTAATTATCATGAACTTAGTCTAAAATCTTTACAATATGTCTTGTAGATCAAATGGCCCACGTTGTCCTCAACTTCAACGCGTTCCTAGAGAAAACCAAGCTGAAAGATGATGGCAGCAACTATACGGACTGGGTCCGGAACCTAAGGATCATCCTCATAGCTGCCAAGAAAGATTATGTCCTAGAAGCACCGCTAGGTGACGCACCATCCCAGAGAACCAAGACGTTATGAACGCTTGGCAATCACATGCTGATGATTACTCCCTCGTTCAGTGCGGCATGCTTTACAGCTTAGAACCGGGGCTCCAAAAGCGTTTTGAGAGACACGGAGAATATGAGATGTTCGAAGAGCTGAAAATGGTTTTCCAAGCTCATGCCCGGGTCGAGAGATATGAAGTCTCCGACAAATTCTTCAGCTGTAAGATGGAGGAAAATAGTTTGTCAGTGAGCACATACTCAAAATGTTTGGGTTGCATAACCGCTTGACTCAGCTGGGAGTTAATCTCCCGGATGACGCGGTCATTGACAGAATCCTTTAGTCGCTTCCACCGAGCTACAAGAGCTTTGTGATGAACTTCAATATGCAGGGGATGGAAAAGACCATTCATGAGGTATATTCAATGCTGAAATCAGCAGAGGTGGAAATCAAAAAGGAACATCAAGTGTTGATGGTGAATAAAACCACTAAGTTCAAGAAAGGCAAGGGTAAGAAGAACTTCAAGAAGGACGGCAAGGGAGTTGCCGCGCCCGGTAAGCAAGCTACCAGGAAGAAGCCAAAGAATGGACCCAAGCCCGAGACTGAGTGTTTTTATTGCAAGGGAAGTGGTCACTGGAAGCGGAACTGCCCCAAATACTTAGCGGACAAGAAGGCCGGCAACACTAAAGGTATATGTGATATACATGTAACTGATGTGTACCTTACCAGTACTCGTAGTAGCTCCTGGGTATTTGATACCGGTGCGGTTGCTCACATTTGTAACTTAAAGCAGGAGCTGCGGAATAAGCGGAGAATGGTGAAGGACGAGGTGACGATGCGCGTCGGGAATGGTTCCAAGGTCGATGTGATCGCCGTCGGCACGCTACCTCTACATTTACCTACGGGATTAGTTTTAAACCTCAATAATTGTTATTTAGTGCCAGCTTTGAGCATGAACATTGTATCAGGATCTCGTTTAATTCGAGATGGCTACTCATTTAAATCCGAGAATAATGGTTGTTCTATTTATATGAGAGATATGTTTTATGGTCATGCTCCATTGGTGAATGGTTTATTCTTGATGAATCTCGAGCGTAATATTACACATATTCATAGTGTGAATACCAAAAGATGTAAGGTTGATAATGATAGTCCCACATACTTGTGGCACTGCCGCCTTGGTCACATAGGTGTCAAACGCATGAAGAAGCTCCATGCAGATGGACTTTTGGAGTCTCTTGATTACGAATCATTTGACACGTGCGAACCATGCCTCATGGGTAAAATGACCAAGACTCCATTCTCAGGAACAATGGAGCGAGCAACCAACTTATTGGAAATCATACATACTGATGTGTGCGGTCCAATGAGTGTTGAGGCTCGCGGTGGCTATCGTTATGTTCTCACCCTCACTGATGACTTGAGTATATATGGGTATGTCTACTTAATGAAACACAAGTCTGAGACCTTTGAAAAGTTCAAGGAATTTCAGAGTGAGGTTGAGAATCAACGTGACAGGAAAATCAAGTTCTTGCGATCAGATCGTGGGGGAGAATACTTGAGTCACGAATTTGGCACACACTTAAGAAAATGTGGAATAGTTTCACAACTCACGCCGCTTGGAACACCTCAGCGTAATGGTGTGTCCGAACGTCGTAATCACACTCTATTGGATATGGTGCGATCTATGATGTCTCTTACCGATTTACCGCTGTCATTTTGGGGCTATGCTTTAGAGACTGCCGCATTCACTTTAAATAGGGCTCCGTCGAAATCCATTGAGACAACACCGTATGAATTATGGTTTGGGAAGAAACCTAAGCTGCCATTTCTAAGAGTTTGGGGATGCGATGCTTATGTCAAGAAACTTCAACCTGAAAAGCTCGAACCCAAATCGGAAAAATGCATCTTCATAGGATACCCTAAAGAAACTATTGGGTATACCTTCTACCTCAGATCCGAAGGCAAGATCTTTGTTGCCAAGAATGGGTCCTTTCTAAAGAAAGAGTTTCTCTCGAAAGAAATAAGTGGGAGGAAAGTAGAACTTGATGAAGTATTACCTCTTGAACCGGTAAGTGGCGCAGCTCAAGAAAATGTTCCTGAGGTGCCTGCACCAACTAGAGAGGAAGTTGATGATGATGATCATGAAACTTCAGATCAAGTTGCTATTGAACTTCGTAGGTCCATGAGGACACGTTCCACACCAGAGTGGTACGGCAACCCTGTCTTGGAAATCATGTTGTTAGACAACGGTGAACCTTCGAACTATGAAGAAGCGATGGCGGGCCCGGATTCCGACAAATGGCTGGAAGCCATGAAATCCGAGATAGGATCCATGTATGAAAACGAAGTATGGACTTTGACTGACTTGCCCGATGATCGGCGAGCCATAGAAAATAAATGGATCTTTAAGAAGAAGACAGACGCGGATGGTAATGTGACCATCTATAAAGCTCGGCTTGTCGCTAAGGGTTATCGACAAGTTCAAGGGGTTGACTACGATGAGACTTTCTCACCCGTAGCGAAGCTGAAGTCCGTCTGAATCATGTTAGCAATTGCCGCATTCTATGATTATGAGATATGGCAAATGGACGTCAAAATGGCATTCCTTAATGGTTTCCTTAAGGAAGAATTGTATATGATGCAGTCAGAAGGTTTTGTCGATCCTAAGAATGCTAACAAGGTGTGCAAGCTCCAACGCTCGATTTATGGGCTGGTGCAAGCATCTCGGAGTTGGAACATTCATTTTGATGAGATGATCAAAGCGTTTGGGTTTACGCAGACTTATGGAGAAGACTGCATTTACAAGAAAGTGAGTGGGAGCTCTGTAGCATTTCTCATATTGTATGTGGATGACATACTGTTGATGGGAAATGATATAGAATTCTTGGAAAGCATAAAGGCCTACTTGAACAAGTGTTTTTCAATGAAGGATCTTGGAGAAGCTGCTTATATATTAGGCATCAAGATCTATAGAGATAGATCGAGACGCCTCATTGGTCTTTCACAGAGTATGTACCTTGACAAGATATTGAAAAAGTTCAAAATGGATCAGTCAAAGAAGGGGTTCTTGCCTGTATTGCAAGGTACGAGATTGAGCACGGCTCAATGCCCGACCACGGCAGAAGATAGAGAAAAGATGAGTGTCGTCCCCTATGCCTCGGCCATAGGGTCTATCATGTATGCTATGCTGTGTACCAGACCTGATGTAAACCTTGCCGTAAGTTTGGTAGGAAGGTACCAAAGTAATCCCGGCATGGAACACTAGACAGCGGTCAAGAATATCCTGAAGTACCTGAAAAGGACTAAGGATATGTTTCTCGTTTATGGAGGTGACGAAGAGCTCGTCGTAAAGGGTTAAGTCGATGCTAGCTTCGACACAGATCTGGATGACTCTAAGTCACAAACCGGATACGTGTATATTTTGAATGGTGGGGCAGTAAGCTGGTGCAGTTGCAAGCAAAGCGTTGTGGCGGGATCTACATGTGAAGCGGAGTACATGGCAGCCTCGGAGGCAGCACAAGAAGCAGTCTGGGTGAAGGAGTTCATTACCAACCTAGGAGTCATACCCAATGCGTCGGGCCCGATGACTCTCTTTTGTGACAACACTGGAGCTATTGCCCTTGCCAAGGAGCCCAGGTTTCATAGGAAGACCAGGCATATCAAGCGTCGCTTCAACTCCATTCGTGAAAGTGTTCAAAATGGAGACATAGATATTTGTAAAGTACATACGGACCTGAATGTGGCAGATCTGTTGACTAAACCTCTCCCTAGAGAAAAACATGATCAACACCAGAACTGCATGGGTGTTCGATTCATCACAATGTAACTAGACTATTGACTCTAGTGCAAGTGGGAGACTGTTGGAAATATGCCCTAGAGGCAATAATAAAATGGTTATTATTATATTTATTTGTTCATGATAATTGTCTGTTGTTCATGCTATAATTGTGTTATCCGGAAATCGTAATACATGTGTGAATACATAGACCACGACACGTCCCTAGTGAGCCTCTAGTTGACTAGCTCGTTGATCAAAAGATAGTCATGGTTTCCTGACTATGGACATTGGATGTCATTGATAACGGGATCACATCATTAGGAGAATGATGTGATGGACAAGACCCAATCCTAAGCATAGCTCAAAGATCGTGTAGTTCGTTTGTTGTAGCTTTTCCGAATGTCAAGTATCATTTCCTTAGACCATGAGATTGTGCAACTCTTGGATACCGTAGGAGTGCTTTGGGTGTGCCAAACGTCACAACGTAACTGGGTGACTATAAAGGTACACTATAGGTATCTCCGAAAGTGCCTGTTGGGTTGGCACGAATCGAGACTGGGATTTGTCACTCCGTATGACGGAGAGGTATCTCTGGGCCCACTCGGTAAGGCATCATCATAATGAGCTCAATGTGACCAAGTGGTTGATCACGGGATCATGCATTATGGCACGAGTAAAGTGACTTGCCGGTAATGAGATTGAACGAGGTATTGAGATACCGACGATCGAGTCTCGGGCAAGTAACGTACCGATTGACAAAGGGAATTGTATACGGATTGATTGAATCCTCGACATCGTGGTTCATCCGATGAGATCATCATGGAGCATTTCGGAGCCAACATGGGTATCCAGATCCCGCTGTTGGTTATTGACCGGAGAGGCGTCTCGGTCATGTCTGCATGTCTCCCGAACCCGTAGGGTCTACACACTTAAGGTTCGGTGATGCTAGGGTTGTAGAGATATTAGTATGCAGTAACCCGAAAGTTGTTCGGAGTCCCGGATGAGATCCCGGACGTCACGAGGAGTTCCGGAATGGTCCGGAGGTAAAGATTTATATATAGGAAGTCCAGTTTCGGCCATCGGGAAGGTTTTGGGGGTCGCCGGTATTGTACCGGGACCACCGGAAGGGTCCCGGGGGTCCACCGGGTGGGGCCACCTATCCCGGAGGGCCCCATGGGCTAAAGTAGGAGGGGAACCAGCCCCTGGTGGGCTGGTGCGCCCCCCCCCCTTGGGCCTCCCCTGCGCCTAGGGTTGGGAAACCCTAGGGGTGGGGGCGCCCCCACTTGGCTTGGGGGGAAGCCACCCCTTGGCCGCCCCCCCTTGGAGATTCATCTCCTAGGGCCGGCGCCCCCCCAAGGCCCCTATGTAAAGAGGGGGGAGGGAGGGAAGCCGCACCCTTGCTCTTGGCGCCTCCCTCTCCCTCCGTAACACCTCTCCTCCCCGCTTGCGCTTGGCGAAGCCCTACCGGGATCCTGCTGCATCCACCACCACGTTGTCGTGCTGCTGGATCTTCATCAACCTCTACCTCCCCCTTGCTGGATCAAGTAGGAGGAGACGTCTTCCCAACCGTACATGTGTTGAACGCGGAGGTGATGTCCGTTCGGCACTTGGTCATCAGTGATTTGGATCACGACGAGTACGACTCCATCAACCCCGTTCTCTTGAACGCTTCCGCGCGTGATCTACAAGGGTATGTAGATGCACTCCTCTCTCCCTCGTTGCTAGACGACTCCATAGATTGATCTTGGTGATGCGTAGAAAATTTTAAAATTCTGCTACGTTCCCCAACAGTTATTATAACCCGATACGGTTTATTATCATAATCCGGCAAAATAAGGATGGAGTTATCAACACTCCGGGTTAGTGTTGACACCTTTACCATACAAGAAGTTGGTCAACCAATGAGGTATGTTGCACATATTAATTTTTATACAAAAACTTTGATTATTCATCTAAGTATTGTATATTTGTTGGGCATCATAACCCATCCAGTGGTAAACCGCTAGGATACTTTCAAGTTCTTGTATCTAGGAACACAACTCATCATCGGCTATGCATAAATAGATCCCAAAAAGTGGAACAAATTTTCACAAAGTGTCACAAAACATGCTCGATGGCATGACAGATAAAGGAGTTTTGCTATCCCATTACAAGAAGCTTCAAAGCGGCTACGAGTGCATAATTATTTTTTGGCATTGGCATACAATATCTGGTAAACCGGCTGCCGGTTTAAGACGCTTCGTCTGGACGGTTTGACGGTTGAGGGTCAGTTGGTGCGATCACTTCTTCTTCATCCATCCCCAGACGCTGGAAATCAACCGTTGACCAATCGACTCCAGTTAAAGCTTGAAACACGGCCTCTTCATGGATAAGGCTGGAGGGGTTAATATCAGGATCAAAGGTATGCTTACGGATTGGAGGCACAAGTTCTTTGACTTTATGGATTTCGGCAGGCTGTCTCTTCCCTTCAGCGTCATAAGCCGGTTGGAAATGAGACAAGTCTGTGTCCTCTGCTAGTTTGCTGGCTATTGGCCACATTTCTTTGGTCAGCCTTCGAAGGTCATCATTGTCGAAGTTTGAACCGTCCTCCTTTACACCTAGGTATCCTTTAATGATGTCCTCCGCTTCAAGATCTGGAATCCATGCCTTGGCTCGGATTAATGCGGTTAATGCACCTGCTCTTGCAGCTGCCTTCTTCAGTTTGGTTGTCCGGGCTGGTAACATGGCCAGCTTCTCAAGAGTTTCCTTTATCAGTGATGGTGTCGGTTTATTGTAAGCCGCAGTGCAAATAGCCCGCTGGGACCCAGAGTACAACTGTTCAATCAAGGTATACGCCGCTTTAAGCTTCATCCGCATATCTGTGCCCAGATGAGCAATACGAGTGCCTGTTACGGTTTAAAATCAGCGTTCTGGTCAATGGTAAGGTTCCATGAATGGACAAACTGCACAAGGAGATACTTACCAAAGACAGCGGAAGTCATGGAGTTGATTTGCCATTTCAAACCGGCTAGTTCATCTACAACTGGTTTCAGGGCTACTTCGGCATCCTCAGCTCTTTTAGTTAAACTGGTTTTCTCGGTTTCCCAATCAGCACGATCTTTGTTAAAAGACTCTTTCAGCTTTTCCATCGCTGCCAGGGCTTTGGTCAGCTCCTCTTTGGCTTTCGCAGCTTCTGCTTGTTGGGACTTCATGTTCTCTTGCAAATCAGTTGTCCATGCATCTCTATTGCTTAGTTCGGCCTACAACAGTGCAGAAATGTCAAACAACAGGATATATATTTTCTAAGTACAAAGCGTATAACAAGTTATACACTTCGTACTTGGGGGCTAATGCCTATTTGCTCTATTTCACTACATCTTTTATAAAGTCTCTAGAACAATGCAAGCATTATCCTTGACACTTGGGGGCTAATGTACATCTATTCAAAACGGACACATGGATTAAAACCCGGATTACCTTGCAAAGCTAAACAGCCTTTGGGGGCTACGCTGAGGAAAGCTATATCATTACATTGGTAAAGTACCGGCCTTGATTTTCACTAAGGACCTAACATTTTGAGGGTCAGTGGGAGAGACTTAAAGTGTTAGAAAGACCCAGTTTACGATTAACATCATAAAACGGCCCTTGGGGGCTACTTGGGCTAGCATTTCAACTTTGGAATCAAGAAGTAAAGGGAGATGAAAATACCTCATAGCGTTCCTTCATCAGATTCACCAAACCGGCTTCATAGTCACGGTTTGAGTGCAGACGGTTTAAGAAACCGGAATGAAGCTCTTCAACGTTGAGATGGGCATAACTTGATAAGTCAGTACTCCATTTGCTCTTTTCCCTAGCGGCACACTCTTCTTTGGCACTATGTTGGTCCAAGATCACAGGATGACCAGGAGAGCTGTGGCCCATGCCAGTAATGATAACATCATCTCCTTGGCCTTCAGTGGTTTTTGCGGGTGATGACGGAGTTTCAGTATCTATCATCGGACTAGCCCGGTTTGGAGCTGCCGGTTCAGTGTCAGGCACGGCAGGATCAGTTTCTGGTGGTTCATCGGTATTCCGATCTTGAAGGGGCGGTTCATCAAAGGCGGCTTCAGGATGAGGACCCTTCGGTTCATGAGTTTGATCCGGTTTACCTCTTTGCTCTTCTTCAAAAACTACCTGGTCTTCTGACGGATTGTTGACCCGAGCTTTCTTGCTGGGTCTGGCTTTGGCTCTGCAAATAAATTAAAAGAGGGTTAGCATCTTATTCAAGATTTGTAACGCATTGGAAGAAAGGGTTTGAAAACTTACCCAGCTACAGTTTTTAGAGGAGGGAGTTGGGTTGCTGTCGACTCGCCAGAGGATGAGGGAGGTGTCACCTGATAATTTGAATTGGACGGATTAAGAGGTTATCTGAAATAACCTGCCTTGCGATAAGAATTGTTAGAGTGGAAGAGACCTCAGACCGGCGCTTCCGAACCGGGGTATCAGGTAAACCGGTCGAAGTGACCTGTTGGCCACTATGCCGGGTTGTCCGGCGAGCTTCATGCTGCTGCGTCTTCAAAATAAATGTTGGGTCCAAGTAAGCAAGAGGATGAGAAAAGCTTACTTTCCGGACTGCTTGACGGGTTTTTTGTGTTGGCATAGAGTCTGAACCGGAGGAAAGGGTAATTACCTCTACATCATCAGCTTGGCTGCCTTCTACGTCCTCCTGATAAAGATCATTATTAATGAGGTGCATGAAAATAGAGCCAAGTGAGTCAAGTTCTACCTCAACTTCTGGATCATTAGCATCTTCATCAAGTTCCATGTTGATCCGGTCAGTCATTTTCCGCTTGACCGCTTTACGACTTTGGTTTTGGGACGGGATGGTTTGACCGCTTTATCCCTGGTTGGCTTTACCGCTTTATCTACGGATTTCCGTTTCCAGAAGGGATCATCACCCTATTCATACATAAACAGAAGAAGGATTACAAATTGAACAAGTTAAACATATCAAAGATGAAAAGGAAGTATAGTGCTTACAGCAGGCGGTTTGTTCTGAGTATAGAAGGGGTTCAAGCCGGTTTGACGACAGACTGATTCCAATTCATTCAAAATTTTCTTTATGCTTTCAGTGACCTCTTCATCGGTCACCTGAATGTTGATATGGCGTTGAGGGTCTTTAACATCACCGGTGTACTCACACATTAAACCGGGGCGGCGGCTTAGTAGCAAGACGCTCCAAGATATCCAACAGCGCACGAAATCAATGTATGTTAAACCGTTGGCCATAAAGGCCCGGAGCTTGGCGAGTTGAGGGGCATATTTGGCCTGTTCTGCAGAACTTAAGCGTTGCAGCATTGGATGGGTGTTGGAAAGCCGGTGATCACGATAGCCTGGAAGGGGATTCTCATCTTCAGGAAAAGTATCTCTGTAGTAAAACCAAGTCTGGTTCCATTCCTTAGGGTGGCTGTGCAGTTTGGCATGAGGGAATTCAACTTCCTTCCGCTTTTGAATTGAGACACCACCAAGTTCAGTATTGGGGCCATTTACAAACTCTGTACGCCGGTTCAGATGAAAAAAGTCCCGGAACAGCTCAGCAGTGGGCTCTTCTTGCAAGTACGCTTCACAGAAAACTTGGAACTTGCATATATTGGACACCGAGTTGCGTCCAATATCTTGAGGATGGAGTTGGAAACTGGCAAGAACATCCCGGAAAAACTTTGACCCTGGCGGTTTGAAGCCACGGCCTATGTGGTCGACAAAGATCACTACCTCACCCTGCCTCGGGGTAGGAGGATTCTCTATTCCTGGAACTCACCACCGGATCTCTGTCTTCTTTGGTAAGGTGCCAATACTAACCATTTTGTTCAATTGATCTTCGGTGATCCGGGAGGGGGCCCAGTTGCAAGCGGCAAACTGTTTGGCCATTGTGAAATGAAAAGCTGAAAAGGAAATGCCGGTTTATGAGTCATTCATGGAGGAGCGCCAGATGCAATGGAATAAACATATACTGGTATGTGAAATTACGTAAACCAGAGACTAATATAATAGTAAATGACAAGGTCATATAAAGGGCATACATGTGTTGTTAAACCGGACTATTACCATCAACGTGCAGAAGGTTTGCCGGTTTACTAGGGGACTAATGGTATGAGATAGATTGTTTTTACAAAGGTAAACCGCCTAGATGGTAAAAAGGATACAGATCTAAGGCGAAGAGGGTTAAGTAAGGTAAAAACAGGTTTCACAGGATCACAGGGGCATTTCGGATCTACCACAAGTCAGGAAAAGAAAAAAGATTTAGACCTAAAAGGAAAAAGGTTGGTCCCGAAACAGTTCATAAAGGACTAGATCAGTTTTTTGCGCATAAGGGTTTGTGGTGGTAACAGAAGGTTAGCCATGGCATGGGATACGTCAAGTGTGAAGTGTCCATCTATAGACTAAGGAGGAACAGGGAAGAACAGCACCGAAGCCCCGATGAACTTCAAAGAACTGCGAAGAACAAGGAAACCCTAATGGATCTAGAAAGGAAGGAGGAAAGGACTCACTGCGGTCGCGGAAGCAGCGGAGGTGTGCTGCGGAGCTCTGGTACGAACAGGTTGATGCAGCGGCCAACGGTGAGGCAGAGGTGAGGCTTGACGATGGTGGCAACGCTCAGGTGCGGGGACGTCGCGAGGAAGAAGAAGGGATGAAGGGGTAACGGAAATAAAATAAAGGGGTTCTCTGCCCCTATTTATAAGGCGAAGCGATAAAACAGCAAGTGCGGGAATCGAGGAGCTCAAAAATGGATAATTAATAATGGTGTCGCCTCGATGACTGGATATGCATTAATGAAGGTAATCCTCAGCTTCAACGAATAGATGACGTCAGGGCAGTTTGTTATGGTCCTAGAACATGACGTCACGGAGGTTTACAAGATCAAAGTGAAAATGCAACGGAGAAATTTTTCTAAGTGACGAAGATTGATATGAACCAGTTCAAACCAATCTGGGGCCTAATGTGAGGGGTATTACTACTGGGCGTAAACCGGCCAGGAATAGCCGGATTAGCTTTATGAAGATTAGAAGCCCATGAAGACGTAAGAATGATGACGCTTTACGAAGGCCCAAGGCCCAGAGGCGAGTTAAGGCCTGTAGATGTAAACCGACTTAATTGTGTAACTTGCTTTGTAAGATAGGAAGTGTGGTACCGAACCAGACATGTTTATGATCCGGCTTCGGGACTCTGTAAACCAGCGGGCGTCAACCTGTGTATATAAAGGGACGACCCGGCGGCGGTTGAGGGACAGATAACAACTCGAGAGCCAGACAAAGCGGATTCTCTCCCAGGCCTTCGAAATCCTAGCAATACCAATCACAACTAGACGTAGGCTTTTACCTTCGTCGAAGGGGCCGAACTAGTATAAACTCCCCGTGTCCCCTTGTCCGGTTTAACCCCTTTAGGCTACCCCGTTGCGATGGCTCCACGACCAAGTCCTTTCACAAGGACATCTGCCGTGAAAAACCCATGACAAGACTCAACTTCGACCAAGGAGTGTGGAAAGGGGATTCCCACAGGCAGTCGGCTCTCATACCAACTTGTGACGCCCCCGATTCAATCATACACGCAAACGTGTACGATCAAGATCAGGGACTCACGGGAAGATATCACAACACAACTCTACAAATAAAAATAAGTCATACAAGCATCATATTACAAGCCAGGGGCCTCGAGGGCTCGAATACAAGAGCTCGATCATAGACGAGTCAGCAGAAGCAACAATATCTGAGTACAGACATAAGTTAAACAAGTTTGCCTTAAGAAGGCTCACACAAACTGGGATACAGATCGAAAGAGGCGCAGGCCTCCTGCCTGGGATCCTCCTAAACTACTCCTGGTCGTCGTCAGCGGGCTGCACGTAGTAGTAGGCACCTCCCGAGTAGTAGTAGTCGTCATCGACAGTGGCGTCTGACTCCTGGGCTCCATCGTCTGGTCGCAGCAATCGGGTATAGGAAGGGGGAAAAGAGGGAGCAAAGCAATCATGAGTACTCATCCAAAGTACTCGCAAGCAAGGAGCTACACTACATATGTATGCATTTGTATCAAATGGAATAAGGGTATCATATGTGGACTAAACTGCAGAATGCCAGAATAAGAGGGGGATAGCTAGTCCTTTTGAAGAATACGCTTCTGGTAACCTCCATCTTGCAGTAGAAGAAGAGAGTAGATGGTAAGTTCACCAAGTAACATCGCATAGCATAATCCTAACCGATGATCCTCCCCTCATCGCCTGTGAGAGAGCGATCACCGGTTGTATCTGGCACTTGGAAGGGTGTGTTTTATTAAGTATCCGGTTCTAGTTGTCATAAGGTCAAGGTACAACTCCAAGTCGTCCTGTTACCGAAGATCACGGCTATTCGAATAGATTAACTTCCCTGCAGGGGTGCACCACATTTCCCAACACGCTCGATCCCCTTTGTCCGGACACACTTTTCTGGGTCATGCCCGGCCTCGAAAGATCAACACGTCGTAGCCCTACCTAGGCACAACAGAGAGGTCAGCACACCGGTCTAAATCCTATGGCGCAAGGGGTCTGGGCCCATCGCCCATTGCACACCTGCACGTTGCGTACGCGGCTGGAAGCAGACCTAGCCCCCTTAATACAAGCGCGAGCTTACGGTCCAATGCGGCGCACGCCGCTCAGTCGCTGACGTCACGAAGGCTTCGGCTGATACCACGACGTCGAGTGCCCATAACTATCCCCGCGTAGATGGTTAGTGCGTATAGGCCAGTGGCCAGACTCAGATCAAATACCAAGATCTCGTTAATGTGTTATCTTGAAATAACTGTGAATGCCGACCAGGGCCAGGCCCACCTCTCTCCTAGGTGGTTTCTACCTGCCATGTCGCTTCGCCACAAAGATCCACACAGAGGGCCGTTGGGAAAGTATGTCCTTCGAGCCCCCAATTCGTGAATCAACCGTGGGTACTCAACGAGCTGACCCGACTTTAGTCACAACATATATCATGTGTAATATGTATAGTATATACCCGTGATCAACACCCGACGTGATCACGGCCCGATAGTATAGCATGGCAGACAGACAAGAATGTAGGGCCACTGATGATAAACTAGCATCCTATACTAAGCATTTAGGATTGCAGGTAAGGTATCAACAGCTGGAGCAACAATGACAGGCTATGAATCAGAATAGGATTAACGGAAAGCAGTAACATGCTACACTACTCTAATGCACGCAGTAGAGAGAAGAGTAGGCGATATCTGGTGATCAAAGGGGGGGCTTGCCTGGTTGCTCTGGCAAGAAGGAGGGGTCATCAACACCGTAGTCGAACTGGGGTTCGCCGACAGTCTCGAGGTCTACCGGAAAGAAGTAACGGAGGGGGAACACAATAAATAACAAAGCAGTCAAAGCATCACAAAGTGTAACATGGCATTACGCGGTGCTAGAGGTGTCCTAATGTAGTAGTAGGTGCTACTGGCGAAGGGGGAAAACATCCGGGAAAGTTTCCCGGTGTTTGACGTTTTCGGATAGACAAATCGGAGGGGTATTGTTGCACGTTCGCTATGCTAGGGATGTGTGGTGGATGAACGGACTGCGTATTCGGATTCGTCTTGTCGATCTGAGTAACTTTCATGTTCAAAGTATTTTCATCCGAGTTACGGTTAATTTTATGAATTTTCAAAGTTTAAAAGATTTCTAGAATTTATTTAACTCGAATTATAAATGGTGAAATACTTTGCCACCTAGCACTATTCTAGCCACAATGTATGACAGCGGGGCCAGTGGGGCTGGGTTGAACCAGTCAACATTTGACTGGTCAACACATGAATAGTAGAAGTGGATCCCACATGTCATAGGCTATACCTAAACAAATAAATAAATACTGACCTAATTAATGAGGTCCACATGTCATCTGCTAGTAGCTAACCTAAATACTAATTAACCCTAAACTAATTGAACATGGGGCCGGCCTCACAAACACAGAACACACACGCGCACACATAACTAGGGGTTAATTATATTCTTTGTTAACAGAAGATAGCCTTTTGTGATTTTCATACGATTTAATCCGTTCATTGAAAGGATTTGGTCCAATGGGATAAAATGAAGTTTGTCAAGTATACTTTCTACTCATAATTTTTCTTGGCCTATTAATAGTTGTTTACCCGCTGATTAGAGGCTGTCAAGGGGGTTAGTCAGCCTAATATTCGCAAAGCTAGCCATAGATACAGTAGAATTCAGTAGCAGTAGTACGTTCAGAGCAGCAGCAGTCATCGGCATGGCCCGGAGGCGGCCAGGCAACTCCGCGCACGGCCGGATGCGGCCCGGGCCGCGTTGCCAGATCTAGCGGCAGGCGGAGGCGGCGGCAAGGGTTCCGGCGGGCGCGCGCAGGACTAGCAGGGGCGGCGGCAGCGTCGGCAGCTGCGGCGAGCGCGCGTGCAGGAAGCTCGAGCAGCACAAGCGAGCATGGCCAGGCGGATGGGAGAGGCTGGCAGGTGCCGGTGACAAGGCAGCGCGGGCACGGGAGCCCGGGGGCATGGCCGATGCAAGCGAACGAGGTCAGGGGGCAGGGGACGGCGGACGCGCGGCCAGGGAGCAGCAGTGCAGCAGTGAGAAGGCAGTAGCAGAGGCGGCTCAAACACGCGCTTACGCGGGAGCTCGGACGAATTCGTGGACGGAGACTACGCAAACGAATCGAAGCGGGAAGAATGAGGATTCAGGGAAGGAGCTCACAGCGAGCTCGTGGTGTGGTCGAGGAAGCCGCAGGGAGTCGAGGTGGACCGGAGGAGCGACGCGGCGGCGACGAACGGGGTCGGGTCCCGTGGACAAAGGCGGCTCGATCCAGTCAATGTAGGTGCTCCAGGCTCGAACGTGTCCCCGTAGTCAAAGAGGACGATGGCGGCGGTCCTCCTGGGCGCCTTGGCTGGCCGTGGGGAGGTCGGTGGCCACGGCGATGAGGGCAACGTGGCGGCGAGGCATCGGGGGGCTTTGGGTTCGAGGGAAGGAGCGAATGGAAGGGGAAGAAGGAGATAGGGTTCGATCCAGGGGGCTCGGGGTCGTTCTTATCAGCCGTTGGGAGACGACGGGGAGGCATGGGATGGCCGCCCCGTGGCTAATCCATCCATGGACAACGCACGGTCATCCACCGCGCTCGGTGAACAGAGAACGAAGAAGACAGAGGGGAGGAGTTGGGCTAGGCCGGTTCAGTGGGCTAGACTAGCAACTGTTCATACTGGGCTAAAGTGCATAGTAGTTCGGTTCCTTCTGCATTTACTAATTTCTGTTTTATATTTTCCCTATAGTTTTCTATTTTTTTAGCTATCAAAACAACTTTTCCAAATGTGCCACTTAGCACATAATCACTAGGCAATATTTTAAAGCAACTCAGAAAGTTACAATTTATTTTGAAAAGGTTGGATATCTATTTAAATTGAAACGGTAAATTTAATTGTTGCTAACCCAGTTTTAAATACATAGGGGCATTTTATTAATTCAAAAGATCTTGGGTAATTCATGAAAAATAGTTAAGGATTTATTTCAAACCAGCCTACATTTTTGTTTTATTATTTGAAAATTTAATAAATTGACTTGCATTTGATTTTGAATTCGAGTTTGGTTTGGATCAAGGTGAGGCTTAGAAAATTAATCATGATGACATGGCACAATTAAGGTGTGGTTACTGTAGCTTAATTTTCCGGGCATCACACGCGCCCTCCACCCTCGTGAGCCCCATGTTGCTCCACCGACGTAGTCCTTCCTCCTATATATACCTACGTACCCCCAAACTACCAGAGACGGAGCCAAAACCCTAATTCCACCGCCGTAACTTTCTGTATCCACGAGATCCCATCTTGGGGCCTGTTCCCGAGCTCCGCCGGAGGGGGCATCGATCACGGAGGGCTTGTATAGCAACACCATAGCCCTTCTGATGAAGTGTGAGTAGTATACCTCAGACCTATGGGTCCATAGTTATTAGCTAGATGACTTCTTCTCTCTTTTTGGATCTCAATACAAAGTTCTCCCCCTCTCTTATGGAGATCTATTCGATGTAATCTTCTTTTGCGGTGTGTTTTTTGAGACCGATGAATTGTGGGTTTATGATCAAGTTTATCTTTGAACAATATAGAATCTTCTCTGGATTCTTTTATGTATGATTGGTTATCTTTGCAAGTCTCTTCGATTATCAGTTTGGTTTGGCCTACTAGATTGATCTTTCTCGCAATGGGAGAAGTGCTTAGCTTTGGGTTCAATCTTGCGGTGTCCTTTCCTAGTGACAGTAGGGGCAGCAAGGCACATATTGTATTGTTGCCATCGAGGATAACAAGATGGGGTTTATTTCATATTGCATGAGTTTATCCCTCTACATCATGTCATCTTGCTTAAAGCGTTACTCCGTTCTCTTGAACTTAATACTCTAGATGCATGATGGATAGCGGTCGATGTGTGGAGTAATAGTAGTAGATGCAGGCAGGAGTCGGTCTACTTGTTTCGGACGTGATGCGTATATACATGATCATACCTAGATATTCTCATAACTATGCTTAATTCTGTCAATTGCTCAACAGTAATTTGTTTACCCATCGTGAATACTTATGCTCTCGAGAGAAGCCACTAGTGAAACCTATGGCCCTCGGATCTATCTTCTATCATATTAATCTTCCAATACTTAGTTGCGAGGATTTTACTTTGCATCTTTATCATAAAAATACCAAAAATATTATCTTATCATATCTATCAGATCTCACTCTCGTAAATGACCGTGTAAGGGTTGACAACCCCTTATCGCGTTGGTTGCGAGGATTTATTTGTTTGTGTAGGTGCGAGGGACTCGTGCGTGTCCTCCTACTGGATTGATACCTTGATTCTCAAAAACTGAGGGAAATACTTACGCTACTTTGCTGCACCACCCTTTCCTCTTCAAGGGAAAACCAACGCAAGTGCTCAAGAGGTAGCACGGGTCGGTAAGGAGATGTTGCAGCTGCTGTGTCAGCCGAGGTATTGAAGCAGTTCGGCGTGATGGACATCGGCTTGAAGAAGCAACAACGCAGCCATGCCAACGCAGGTCATAACCTGTAACGCAGTCAATGTCGGCTTGATGAAGTGACCATGCGGCGATGCCGGTGTGCCCGCTCCGTGTGATCCGTAGGGTGGCGATGTTGGTGATGATTTATCCTTTGTGATTCCGAACTCTTTGTTCAGCTCGCCGAGCTGATGATCCGAAGAAGTTGAGCTCGGCTCAACAAAGCGACGACGTGTCTAGTGCAGGTCGGCAGCCGTGAAGCAATATTGTCGGACTGGTTTGACACCAGCATGACGGTGAAGATTACCTCTGAAAAGGAGCAAAATTCATGAGCATGTGTTCGGAAACAAAACACAATACCTAGAAAGATATTCTTCCAAAAAGGTTGTCAAATATCTTGTTCATGAAGAGAGATGATCTCAGATCGGATTCGTATTCGCGCAGAAAACAAATCCAAAAAGTGATGCACTAATCGGAAGGTTCCCGTAGTTTGAACGGTTGGATCAAGCTGAAATTTCAAGAGGTGGTAGATACGGAAATTCTGCAGCAGATGAATGGTTGGATCTTCCAAATAACCTCCGAGATGGGCTCTGGAGACCACGCCCTAAACTCGTCCTGATTCTCGTCCAGACTCGATAGGGCTCCGGTATATCGGAGATCGGCGGAGATTGCTCCATCGAACGCTACGAAATTTTACAGGGTTGTTGTAGAGTCAATTCCACACAATTCCACCAAAGATATCGTCAAAGCAATGCTCGAGGAGGTGGTGGCAGCGGATACAAGTTTGTTGTCCGGAAGAACAGCACGGTCGCCCGAGGGCAATGTTGACGTTGAGCCCCGAAGCTCCAAGGATGATTCTTCCATGATCATGATAGAGATCGGAGTTGATGTTTGATGAAGGCCTTCGTCCAAACATGACGATTGGAGGCGGGGCACAGTCCTTGGTCAAGCCAAGGTGACCAGTCGAGCCGACGAAGAAGACGCCGACGTCGCAATTGATCTACAGGCGAGCCATTGATCCTTTGTCGATCTCACAACGGAACTCTCAATGAAAGCACCATTGTCAGTGTCAAAACTGGCAGATCTCGGGGTAGGGGGTCCCGAGCCGTGGATTCTCGGATCAATGGTAACAGGAACGAAGGAGACGATGTTTTACCCAGGTTCGGGCCCTCTTGGTGGAGGTAAAACCCTACGTCCTGCTCTTGTTTATATTGATGGAGTATCAAGTACAGAGTTGATCTATCTCGAGATCATATGTTGTGGTGAGGGTATGATGAATAATGTCATAATAATCTAGCGATTAGCCTGGCCTCACCTTATATAATGTACCGGAGGCCTAGGATAACAAGAGTCCTAGTTGAATACGTTGGTGGAGAGGAGTCCTTGTCTTGATCATCAAGTCTTGTGGAATCTTTCTCATGTGCGGCATGGGCTGCCCGAAGTGGCCCATGAGTGAACCGCCATGGGGGTCCTCGGCCCGATCCAGCTAGTCAGGTGTAACGCCCTCGATGCGGTTATATCTCCCACGTGTCGAAGCACGACTTAGAGGCATAACCGCATTGAAAGCAATGTCGCAAGTGAAGTAATCTTCACACAACGCATGTAATACATAAGGGACAGAGATACATAGTTGGCTTACAATCGCCACTTCACACAATACATGAATAAAGCATTACATCAACCAGTTACAATCAAGGTCCGACTACGGAACTAAAATAAAAGAAGACTACCCAAATTGCTACATAGATCCCCGATCGGCCCCAACTGGGCTCCACTACTGATCAACTAGAACGAAACAACACAAAGGACAAGATCTTCATCGAGCTCCTCCTTGAGCTTGGTTGCGTCACCTGCTCGGTAACATCGGCACCTGCAAACTGGTTTTGGAAGTATCTGTGAGTCACGGGGACTCAGCAATCTCACACCCGCGCGATCAAGACTATTTAAGCTTATGGGTAAGGTAAAGGTATGAGGTGGAGCTGCAGCAAGCGACTAGCATATTTGGTGGCTAACATATTCGCAAAAGAGAGCGAGAAGAGAAGGCAAAGGCACGAGCAACAAACTATGATCAAGAAGTGATCCTATAACAACCTACGTCAAACATAACTCCAACACCGTGTTCACTTCCCGGACTTCGCCGAGAAGAGACCATCACGGTTACACACGCGGTTGATGTATTTTAGTTAAGGTCAACTTTAGGTTTTCTACAACCGGACATTAACAAATTCCCATCTGCCCATAACCGCGGGCACGGCTTTCGAAAGTTCAAATCCCTACAGGGGAGTCCCAACTTAGCCCATCACAAGCTCTCACGGTCAACGAAGGATATTCCTTCTAGCGGGAAGACCCGATTAGGCTCGGAATCCCGGTTACAAGACATCCTCGACAATGGTAAAACAAGTCCAGCAACACCGCCCGAATGTGCCGACAAATCTCGATAGGAGCTGCACATATCTCGTTCTTAGGGCACACTCAGATAGGTCAAGCTACGAGTAAAACCAACCCTCAAGTTGCCCCGAGGTGGCCCCGTAGGCTGCCCAGTTCGGACCAACACTCAGAGGAGCACTGGCCCGGGGGGTTAAAAATAAAGATGACCCTTGAGTCTGCAGAACCAAGGAAAAGAAAAGGCTAGGTGGCGAATGGTAAAACCAATGTTGGGCATTGCTGGAGAAGTTTTATTCAAGGCGAACTGTCAAGGGGTTCCCATTATAACCCAACCGCGTAAGGAACGCAAAATCCGGGAATATAACACCGATATGACGGAAACTAGGGCGGCAAGAGTGGAACAAAACACCAGGCATAAGGCCGAGCCTTCCACCCTTTACCAAGTATATAGATGCATTAATTAAATAAGAGATATTGTGATATCCCAACAAGTAAACTTGTTCCAACAAGGAACAACATCTCCATGTTCCAACAAGGAACAAACTTCAATCTTCACCTACAACTAACAATGCTATAAGAGGGGCTGAGCAAAGCGGTAACATAGCCAAACAACGGTTTGCTAGGACAAGGTGGGTTAGAGGCTTGGTATAACAATATGGGAGGCATGATAAGCAAGTGGTAGGTATCGCAACATAGGCATAGCAAAAGAGCGAGCAACTAGCAAGCAAAGATAGAAGTGATTTCGAGGGTAAGGTCATCTTGCCTGAGATCCTGCAAGGAAGAAGAACAAGTCCACGAAGAAGACAAACGGACGTTGTCGAACAGATCCTCACAAACGCGACGTTATCGGAACTAACCCGAAGAAGCAACACTGGAAAGAAGCACACAACATAGTAAACAACCAACACATGAACATGGCATGATGCACAATCAAGTATGATGCATGTCCGGTATAATGAAGCATGGCATGGCAAAGTGCACAAACAATCCTACAAATTAAGTGGAGCTCAACATGCAACTCTGTTGCATATTGACGAAACACCACATGACTTATTTAGTTCTCTCTCGTTTATGTACCCAACAAGATTAAATGTTGTTAGCATGGCAAGAGGGTGAAGCATAATAAAACTACCTAACTAGGCAAGTTTAAATGAGGCGGGAACAACAAACTACAAGTCCAGAAACTCCTCATGAGCTCCTCATGAGCAACACCAAGAGGTACTGTTCTGCCCTAAACAATATTTTAGAGTTGTTAAACATGCAAATAAGGTCACCATGTTAAACTAGGAATTTTTCTACCCCATTTACATATAAAGTTTATTAAAAACCGAGCTACAGTTATTAAGCTATGAATTAAAGCATTTTAACATGGCATATGAGAAAAATCAAACAAACATCATTTTAAACATTTTTAACATAGATAAAAGTGGCATATTAAGAAACTAGATGATAATGTAAGCATTTTTCATATATAAAGTATTTTAATCCGATGTTATTATATGCATGAAGTTTAGGGGCCAAACTGTTAAATAGGCGTAACAAATACTGGGCCTGATTGAGAAGCTCGGTGCAGACCACCGGCGGATTAGGCCCAGCATGTGTGTGACAGCGTTGACAAAAAGAAACAAAGGAAAAACCTAAACAATATTGTAGAGTTGTTAAACATGCAAAGTAAGGTCACCATGTTAAACTAAGCATTTTTCTACCCCATTTACATATAAAGTTTATTAAAAACCGAGCTACAGCTATTAAGCTATGAATTAAAGCATTTTAACATGGCATATGAGAAAAATTAAACAAACATCATTTTAAACATTTTTAACATAGATAAAAGTGGCATATTAAGAAACTAGACGATAATGTAAGCATTTTTCATATATAAAGTATTTTAATCCGATGTTATTATATGCATGAAGTTTAGGGGCCAAACTGTTAAATAGGCGTAACAAATACTGGGCCTGATTGAGAAGCTCGGTGCAGACCACCGGCGGATTAGGCCCAGCATGTGTGTGACAGCGTTGACAAAAAGAAACAGAGGAAAAACCTAAACAATATTGTAGAGTTGTTAAACATGCAAAGTAAGGTCACCATGTTAAACTAGGCATTTTTCTACCCCATTTACATATAAAGTTTATTAAAAAACAAGCTACAGTTATTAAGCTATGAATTAAAGCATTTTAACATGGCATATGAGAAAAATTAAACAAACATCATTTTAAACATTTTTAACATAGATAAAAGTGGCATATTAAGAAACTAGACGATAATGTAAGCATTTTTCATATATAAAGTATTTTAATCCGATGTTATTATATGCATGAAGTTTAGGGGCCAAACTGTTAAATAGGCGTAACAAATACTGGGCCTGATTGAGAAGCTCGGTGCAGACCACCGGCGGATTAGGCCCCTAAACTTCATGCATATGAGAAAAATTAAACAAACATCATTTTAAACATTTTTAACATAGATAAAAGTGGCATATTAAGAAACTAGACGATAATGTAAGCATTTTTCATATATAAAGTATTTTAATCCGATGTTATTATATGCATGAAGTTTAAGGGCCAAACTGTTAAATAGGCGTAACAAATACTGGGCCTGATTGAGAAGCTCGGTGCAGACCACCGGCGGATTAGGCCCCTAAACTTCATGCATATGAGAAAAATTTACATATAAAGTTTATTAAAAACCAAGCTACAGTTATTAAGCTATGAATTAAAGCATTTTAACATGGCATATGAGAAAAATTAAACAAACATCATTTTAAACATTTTTAACATAGATAAAAGTGGCATATTAAGAAACTAGACGATAATGTAAGCATTTTTCATATATAAAGTATTTTAATCCGATGTTATTATATGCATGAAGTTTAGGGGCTAAACTGTTAAATAGGCGTAACAAATACTGGGCCTGATTGAGAAGCTCGGTGCAGACCACCGGCGGATTAGGCCCCTAAACTTCATGCATATGAGAAAAATTTACATATAAAGTTTATTAAAAACCAAGCTACAGTTATTAAGCTATGAATTAAAGCATTTTAACATGGCATATAAGAAAAATTAAACAAACATCATTTTAAACATTTTTAACATAGATAAAAGTGGCATATTAAGAAACTAGACGATAATGTAAGCATTTTTCATATATAAAGTATTTTAATCCGATGTTATTATATGCATGAAGTTTAGGGGCTAAACTGTTAAATAGGCGTAACAAATACTGGGCCTGATTGAGAAGCTCGGTGCAGACCACCGGCGGATTAGGCCCCTAAACTTCATGCATATGAGAAAAATTTACATATAAAGTTTATTAAAAATCAAGCTACAGTTATTAAGCTATGAATTAAAGCATTTTAACATGGCATATGAGAAAAATTAAACAAACATCATTTTAAACATTTTTAACATAGATAAAAGTGGCATATTAAGAAACTAGACGATAATGTAAGCATTTTTCATATATAAAATATTTTAATCCGATGTTATTATATGCATGAAGTTTAGGGGCTAAACTGTTAAATAGGCGTAACAAATACTGGGCCTGATTGAGAAGCTCGGTGCAGACCACCGGCGGATTAGGCCCCTAAACTTCATGCATATGAGAAAAATTTACATATAAAGTTTATTAAAAATCAAGCTACAGTTATTAAGCTATGAATTAAAGCATTTTAACATGGCATATGAGAAAAATTAAACAAACATCATTCTAAACATTTTTAACATAGATAAAAGTGGCATATTAAGAAACTAGACGATAATGTAAGCATTTTTCATATATAAAATATTTTAATCCGATGTTATTATATGCATGAAGTTTAGGGGCTAAACTGTTAAATAGGCGTAACAAATACTGGGCCTGATTGAAAAGCTCGGTGCAGACCACCGGCGGATTAGGCCCCTAAACTTCATGCATATGAGAAAAATTTACATATAAAGTTTATTAAAAATCAAGCTACAGTTATTAAGCTATGAATTAAAGCATTTTAACATGGCATATGAGAAAAATTAAACAAACATCATTCTAAACATTTTTAATATAGATAAAAGTGGCATATTAAGAAACTAGACGATAATGTAAGCATTTTTCATATATAAAATATTTTAATCCGATGTTATTATATGCATGAAGTTTAGGGGCTAAACTGTTAAATAGGCGTAACAAATACTGGGCCTGATTGAAAAGCTCGGTGCAGACCACCGGCGGATTAGACCCAGCATGTGTGTGACAGCGTTGACAAAAAGAAACAGAGGAAAAACCTGAGGCGCCTGGGAGTCGATCCCAAGACCTCTTGGACAGGGCAAGTATCCCTGACCAGTCGGGCTACTACTAATCTCATGGAGAAACATAGTGGCAATCGCAAATAAACAATACATGCCAAAACGGATCTAGGAAAAGAAAGAAGGTTCAGTTATGATGGAAGTTACTCACAGCGAGGAAAACAACGAGGCCAGCGGCCATGGCGAGGCTGCGCAGGGGCTCGGCAACACGGAGGAGCGGGAGCGCTGGCGTCCCTCACGGCGCTTGCGGTTGGTACCTGCGCGGCCGGAGGTGAGGCTGCAGTGGAGAGCGTGGATGAGGAGGCAGGAGACGGCGCGACGTCCGTGCTCAGGCATGAGCAGAGGCAATGGCGGCGGCTTGGCGCGTAGCGCTTGAGCGGGACGCGGTCAACGCTCGAGCAGAACGGGTCGTTGGCGTTCGTCCTCCTGTCTCGAACTGGAACACGACATGGCGGCGCGATGAATCTTTTCGGCGAGACAGGGACCTGGCGCGGTCTCGTCGGGTTCCGATGCAGAGGCATCTCCTTGGCGCCGCAGGCTGGGCGCAGAGTAGGCCAGGCGGCGGCAAGGTTCAGCGAGTCGAGGACAGACGGATCCGGGCTTGGGGAGCTCGAACGGCGGCGGCGGGGAAGAGCTCTAGGTCGTCCATGGCTTTAGGTGCTCACCTGTTCGAGGCAACAGAGAGACAGGGAGATAGCATGAGGGGGAGAAGATAATAAAAAGGAAGAAGATAGAGGAAGAGGAAGGCGGCCCTGCTGGCTTCGGTCGACGCAGATGAGGAGAAGGCAGTGCCTCGGGCGCGAGGCTCCAGTGCTTGCCCGGGCCATGAAGCTGCTCGAGGATGCCAACGAAGGCGGCAGCACAAATTTGTTCGGCATGGGGAACGAGAGGCGGCTTGCAAGGACAGGGGAATCGGGCGAGCGGCGCTGGCGGGTTGGAGGAAGGTAGCTAGGCTGATTGGGGATGGATCCCGAGGAAGATTTGGTGGAGTGGCGGCGGCGGCGAAGGGGGGATGGGACAAGGTCCCTAGGTTTTAGGGTTGGTCTTTATATAACAAGTGAATTTTTGGGTAGGGGCTACTCGGTCCATCCGACTGTAATTGGACGATCCCGAATAAAATAGCTAGGGAGTCCAAATAAGAAAACGGTGATGTTTTGTAGACGTTTGGGGATGATCCGGACACAACGGTGACGACTGTCCGGGTCGGGTCCGGGACAGCTTTTCGGACGCGCGCGCGAGGAGGGCCGCGGGCTGACGAGAGAGGTTAGGTAGGGCCTGGCGGTGAGTGGTGGTGGGCTGAGAAGAGAGAGGGAGAAAGCAACCCGGCAACTGTTTCCGGAGACCGGAAACGTCCGACGATAGACCAACTATATTGTCGCTATAGTTAAACGTTGGGGCGTCAAACGGACTCCGAATGCGATGAAACTTGACAGGCGGTCTATCTACACTATAATAAGACCACACGCCAACTTTCAACCCAATCCGAGAACATTTTCTGGCCACTTATAAAATAATATTTCGGACGTGCCGCGGGCGCATGCAAGTGTGTCTGGGCTCAGAACGGACAACGGAAGGAACTGGGGGAACCCGGACGGATGCAAGTTTTGAAAACAGATGATGCAATGCACATGATGACATGATAGAAAGCAACACGCAAGCAAATGACATGGCAATGACAGCGAAAAACTGGAAGACACCTGGCGCATCGGTCTCGGAGCGTCACAACAGAAGACGTCGTGGTGAGTACCCCCTAGTCTAGGACACCGTCACCCCCCCTCCCCCGTATATAAAGGAGGGGAGAAGGAGGAGGAGGGCCAGCCTCAAGGGGCGTGCCCAAAGGAGGGATTCCTACTCCTAGTAGGAGTAGGTTTCCCCCTTTCCTAGTCCAAGTAGGAGAAGAAGGAAGGAGAGGGAGACGGAGAAGGAAAGAGGGGACGCCGCCCCCTCCTAGTCCAATTCGGACCGACCCATGGGGAGCGCTGCCTCCCCTTGTGGCCCTTCTCTCCTTTCCACTAAAGCCCAATAAGGCCCAATACTTCCCCCCGCGAATTCCGATAACTCCCCGGTTCTCCAAAAAATACCCGAATCACTCGAAACCTTTCTGATGTCTGAATATAGCCTTTTAATATATGAATCTTTACCTCTCGATCATTTCGAGACTCCTCGTCATGTCCATGATCTCATCTGGGACTCCGAACAAACTTCGGTCATCAAATCACATAACTAATAATACAAATCGTCATCGAACATTAAGCGTACGGACCCTACGGGTTCGAGAACTATGTAGACATGACCGAGACACATCTCCGGTCAATAACCAATAGCAGAACCTGGATGCTCATATTGGCTCCTACATATTCTACGAAGATCTTTATCGGTCAAACCGCATAACAACATACGTTGTTCCCTTTGTCATCAGTATGTTACTTGCCCGAGATTCGATCGTCGGTATCATCATACCTAGTTCAATCTCGCCTCCGGAAAGTCTCTTTACTCATTCCGTAATGCATCATCCCGCAACTAACTCATTAGTCACATTGCTTGCCAGGCTTATAGTGATGTGCATTACCGAGAGGGCCCAGAGATACCTCTCCGACAATCGGAGTGAAAAATCCTAATCTCGATCTATGCCAACTCAACAAACACCATTAGAGACACCTGTAGAGCATCTTTATAATCACCCAGTTACGTTGTGACGTTTGATAGCACACTAAGTGTTCCTCCGGTATTCGGGAGTTGCATAATCTCATAGTCGTAGGAACATGTATAAGTCATGAAGAAAGCAATAGCAATAAACTAAACTATCATAGTGCTAAGCTAACGGATGGGTCGAGTCCATCACATCATTCTCTAATGATGTGATCTCGTTCATCAAATGACAACACATGTCCATGGCTAGGAAACTTAACCATCTTTGATTAACGAGCTAGTCAAGTAGAGGCATACTAGGGACACTCTGTTTGACTATGTATTCACACATGTACTAAGTTTCCGGTTAATACAATTCTAGCATGAATAATAAACATTCATCATGATATAAGGAAATATAAATAACAACTTTATTATTGCCTCTAGGGCATATTTCCTTCATAATCTAGTTCACATCGTCATGTGATTAACACCCAAAGAATATTAAGGAGTGATCATGTTTTGCTTGTGAGAGAAGTTTAGTAAACGGGTCTGACACATTCAGATCTGTATGTATTTTTGCAAATTTATATGTCTACAAAGCTCTGTGGAGCTACTCTAGCTAATTGCTCCCACTTTCAATATGTATTCAGATTGAGACTCAGAGTCTTCCGAATCGACGTCAAAGCTTGCATCGACGTAACCCTTTACGACGAACTCTTTATTACCTCCATAATCGAGAAATATCTCCTTAGTCCTCTTAGGTAACTAAGGATAATTTTAACCGTTGTCTAGTGATCTACTCCTGGATCACTATTGTACCCCCTTGCCAAACTCATGGCAAAGTATACAATAGGTTTGGTACATAGCATGGCATACTTTATAGAACATATGGCTGAGGCATAGGGGATGATTTCATTCTCTCTCTATCTTCTTTCGTGGTCGGGTTTTGAGTCTTACTCAACTCCACACCTTGCAACATAGGCAAGAACCCTTTCTTTGACTGATCCATTTTGAACTTCTTCAAAATCTTGTCAAGGTGCGTGCTTTGTGAACGTCCTATTAAGCGTCTCGATCTATCCCTATAGATCTTGATGCCAATATATAAGTAGCTTCACCGATGTCTTTCGTTGAAAAATTCTTATTCAAGTATCCTTTTTATGCTATTCATAAATTCTATATCATTTCCAATCAATAATATGTCATCCACATATAATATCAGAAATGCTACAGAGCTCCCACTCACTTTCTTATAAATACATGCTTCACCATAAGCCTGTATAAACCCATATGTTTTGATCACCTCATCAAAGCGTATATTCCAACTCCAAGATGCTTGCACCAGTCCATAGGTGGATCGCTGGAGCTTGCACACTTTGTTAGCACCTTTAGGATCGATAAAAACTTTTGGTTGCATCATATACAACTCTTCTTTAATATCCATTAAGGAATGCAGTTTTTGACATCCATTTGCCGGATTTCATAATTATAAAATGCGGCAATTGCTAACATGCATGATTCGGATGGACTTAAGCATCGCTATGGGTGAGAAAGTCTAATTGTAGTCAACCCCTTGAACTTGTTGAAAACATTTTTGTTACAAGTCGAGCTTTGTAGATAGTTACATTGCCATCAGCGTCTGTCTTCCTCTTGAAAATCCATTTATTCTCAATGGCATGGCGATCATTGGGCAAATCCACCAAAGTCCACACTTTGTTCTCATACATGGATCCTATCTCAGATTTCATGACTTCAAGCCATCTATCGGAATCTGGGCTCACCATAGATCTTCATAGTCTGTAGGTTCGCCATGGTATAGTAACATGACTTCTAGGACAAGATTACCGTACCACTCTGGTGCAGAACATGCTCTGTTCGACCTACGGGGTCCAGTAGTAACTTGATCTGAAGTTTCATGATCATCATCATTAGCTTCCTCTCTAGTTGGTGTAGGCATCACGGGAACAGATTTCTCTAATGTGCTACTTTCCAAATTGAGAGAAGGTACAATTATCTCATCAAGTTCTACTTTCCTCCCACTCACTACTTTTGAGAGAAACTCCTTCTCTAGAAATGTTCCATTCTTGGCAACAAAGATCTTGCCTTTGGATCTGTGGTAGAAGGTGTACCCAATTGTTTCCTTAGGGTATCCTATGAAGACGCACTTCTCCGATTTGGGTTCGAGCTTATCAGGCTGAAGCCTTTTAATATAAGTGTCGCAACCCCAAACTTTAAGAAACAAAAACTTAGGTTTCTTGCCAAACCATAGTTTATACGGTGTCGTCTCAACGGATTTAGATGGTGCCCTATTTAACATGAATGTCGTTGTCTCTAATGCATAACCCCAAAACGATAATGGTAAATCGGTAAGAGACATCATAGATCGCGTCATATCTAATAAAGTACGGTTACAACGTTCGGACACACCATTACGCTGTGGTGTTCCAGGTGGCGTGAGTTGTGAAACTATTCCACATTGTTTTAAATGAAGGCCAAACTCGTAACTCAAATATTTGCCTCCACGATCAGGTCGTAGAAACTTTATTTTCTTGTGACGATGATTCTCCACTTCACTCTGAAATTCTTTGAACTTTTCAAATTGACTTGTGTTTCATCAAGTAGATATACCCATACCTACTCAAATCATCTATGAAGGTCAGAAAATAACAATACCTGCCACATGCTTCAACACTCATCGGGCCGCATACATCGGTATGTATTATTTCCAATAAGTCATTAGCTCGCTCCATTGTTCCGGAGAACGGAGTTTTAGTCATCTTGCCCATGAGGCATGGTTTGCAAGTATCAAATGATTCATAATCAAGTGATTCCAAAATCCCATCTACATGGAGTTTCTTCATGCGCTTTACACCAATATGACGTAAACGGCAGTGCCAAAAGTATGTTGCACTATCATTATTAACTTTGCATCTTTTGGCATCAATATTATGAATATGTGTATCACTACGATCAAGATTCAATAAACTATTCACATTGGGTGTATGACCATAGAAAGTTTTATTCATGTAAATATAACAACAATTATTCTTTCACTTAAATGAATAACCGTGTTGCAATAAGCATGATCGAATCACATTCATGCTCAACGCAAACACCAAATAACATTTATTTAGGTTAAACACTAATCCCGAAGGTAGAGGGAGTGTGCGATGGTGATCGTTTCAACCTTGTAATAACTTCCAACACACATCGTCACCTCGCCCTTAACTAGTCTTTGTTTATTCTGCAACTCCTGTTTCGAGTTACTAATCTTAGCAATTGAACCGGTATCAAATACCCATGGGCTACTATTAATACTAGTAAGGTACACATCAATAATATGTATATCAAATATACCTTTGTTCACTTTGCCATCCTTCTTATCCGCCATGTATTTGGGGAAGTTCCATTTCTAGTGACCATTTCCTTTGTAGTAGAGGCACTCAGTTTCAGGCTTGGGTCCAGCTTTGGGCTTCTTCATGGGAACGGCAACTTGCTTGCCATTCTTCTTGAAGTTCCCTCTCTTTCCCTTGCCCTTTTTCTTGAAACTAGTGGTCTTGTTAACCATCAACACTTGATGCTCTTTCTTGATTTCTACCATCACCGATTTTAGCATCGCAAAGAGCTCGGGAATCATTTTCATCATCCCTTGCATATTATAGTTCATCACGAAGTTCTAGTAGCTTGGTGATAGTGACTAGAGAACTTTGGCAATCACTATCTTATCTGGAAGATTAAATCCCACTTGATTCAAGCGATTGTAGTACCCAGACATTCTGAGCACATGCTCACTGGTTGAGCTATTCTCCTCCATCTTGTTGGCAAAGTACTTGTCAGAGGTCTCATACCTCTTGACACGGGCATGAGTCTGAAATGCCAATTTCAGCTCTTGGAACATCTGATATGCTCTGTGGCATTCAAAACATTTTTGAAGTCCCGGTTCTAAGCCGTAAAGCATGGCACACTAAACTATCAAGTAGTCATCATATCGAGCTTGCCAAATGTTCATAACATCTGCATCTGCTCCCGTAATAGGTCTGTCACCTAGCGGTGCTTCAAGGACATAATTCTTCTATGCAGCAATGAGGATAATCCTCAGAACATGGACCCAATCCGCATCATTGTTACTATCATCTTTCAACTTACTTTTCTCTAGGAACATATCAAAAAAATATAGGAGCTATATCGCAAGCTATTGGTCTACAACATAGATATACAAAAACTAAGACTAAGTTCATGATAAATTAAGTTCAATTAATCATATTACTAAAGAACTCCCACTTAAATAGAAATCCCTCAAGTCATCTAAGTGATACGTGATCCAAATCAACTAACCCATGTCCGATCATCACGTGAGATGGGGTAGTCATCAATGGTGAACATCTCTATGTTGATCATGTCTACTATATGATTCACGTTCGACCTTTCAGTCTCCAGTGTTCCGAGACTATGTCTGTACATGCTAGGCTCGTCAAGTTTAACCCAAGTATTCTACATGTGCAAAACTGTCTTACACCTGTTGTATGTGAACGTAGAGTCTATCACACCCGATCATCATGTGGTGTCTCGAAATGGCGAACTGTAGCAACGGTGCATACTCAGGGAGAATAGATTTATCTTGAAATTAAGTGAAGGGATCATCTTATAATGCTACCACCGTTCTAAGCAAAATAAGATGCATAAAAGATAAACATCACATGCAATCAAAATATGTGACATGATATGGCCATCATCATCTTGTGCTTTTGATCTCCATCTCCAAAGCATCGTCATGATCTCCATCGTCATCGGCTCGACACCTTGATCTCCATCGTAGCATCGTTGCATCGAGGTCGTCACGCCAACTATTGCTTCTACAACTATCGCTAATGCATGGTGATAAAGTAAAGCAATTACATGGCGCTTGCACTTCATACAATAAAGAGACAACCCTAAGGCTCCTTCTGGTTGTCGATATTACAAAACATGATCATCGCATACATCAACATATATCACGTCATATCTTGACCATATCACATCACAACATGCCCTGCAAAAACAAGTTAGACGTCCTCTACTTTGTTGTTGCAAGTTTTACGTGGCTGCTACAGGCTTCTTGCAAGAACCGTTCTTACCTACGCATAAAACCACGGTGGTGATTCATCAAGTTTGATGTTTTAACGTTCTTCAAGGACTGACCGCAATCAAATTCGATTCAACTAAAGTAGGAGAAACAGACACCCGCCATCCACCTTTATGCAAAACAAGTTGCATGTCTGTCGGTGGAACCGGTCTCATGTGCGTGGACATGTAAGGTTGGTCCGGGCCGCTTCATCCCACAATACCGCCAAATCAAAATAAGGCGTTGGTGGTAAGCAGTATGACTATCACCGCCCACAACTCTTTGTGTTCTACTCGTGCATATCATCTACACATAGACCTGGTTCTGATACCACTATTGGGAATTGTTGCATGGAAAACAAAAAAATTCTACGCATACTCAATGATCTATCCATGGAGATGCATAGCAACGAGGGGGAGAGTGTGTCTACATACCCTCGTAAACCATAAGCAGAAGTGTTAAACAATGTGGTTGATGTAGTCGAACTTCTTCGTGCTCCAACCCATCAAGTACCGAATGCACTGCACCTCCGCGTTCTGCACATGTTCAGCTCGGTGATGTCCTCCTCCTTCTTGATCCAGCAAGACGGCGAGGTAGTAGATGAGTTACGACAGCACGATGGTGTGGTGACGGTGATGGTGAAGTGATCTCCGCAAGGCTTCGCCTAAGCACTATAAAAATATGACCGGGGGTGTAAACGGTGACGGGGGGCGCCGCACATGGATAGGAAATTGTCTGTTGTGTGCTAGGCACCCCCTCCCACATATATATAGGTGGGAGGAAGGGAGGAGCAGCCAAAGGAGGCGCCCAAGTAGGAGGAATCCTACTTGGGGTCCCTCCCAAGCCGCGCCCCTTTCCTTATTTGGAGTGCGGGGAAAGGCAGGGGAGGGTGGCGCCCCCCCTTCCTTTCTCCCATTAGAGGGAAAGGCAGGAGAGGCTAGCCCTCCCCCATTTCCTTCCCTAGGGCTGGCCAAATAAGGGGGGGGGCGCACTAGCCCCCTTGTGGGCTAGTTTGTCCCCTCCTTTGGCCCATAAGGCCCATAACTTGCCGGGGGGTTCCCGGAACCCCTTCCGGTGACCCGATTCCTTCCCCCTTCAGTGTCCAAATAACATCGTCCTATATATCAATCTTTACCTCCATTTCGAGACTCCTCGTCATGTCCATGATCTCATCCGAGACTCCGAACAACATTCGGTCACCAAAATATATAACTCATAGAACACTATGTCGTCACCGAATGTTAAGCATGCGGACCCTACGGGTTCAACAACTATGTAGACATGACCGAGACACCTCTCCGGTCAATAACCAATAGCAGAACATGTATGCCCATATTGGCTCCTACATGTTCTACGAAGATCTTTATCGGTCGAACCGTTATGACAACATACGTAATTCCCTTTGCCCATCGGTATGTTACTTGCCCAATATTTAATCGTCGGTATCTTCATACCTAGTTCAATCTCGTTACCGGCAAGTCTCTTTACTCGTGCCGTAATACACCACCTTGTGACTAACTCCTTAGTCATTTGCTTGCAAGCTTATGATGTGTATTACCGAGAGGGCCCAGAGATACCTCTCCGATACTCAGAGGGACAAATCCTAATCTCTATCTATGCCAACTCAACAAACACCTTCGGAGATACCTGTAGAGCATTTGTCAAGACCCTGATCCTAAGCCACATTGATCTAGCATGTAACACATCATATCACTTTGCGGCCTCATGCAGGGTATCCCCACGGGTGCCTCCTTACCTGGCCCGGGACCGTTAGCGCCTTTTGGCTCACGTATATGATAGTGTCGCTAGCATCCATATGACAGAGAACCCGGGCCGACATGACTAGTCGTGAACCCAAAGTGGCACTAACTTATAGGGACAGACATACATGACCCAGCAACGAACATGTCCGTCATCAGCGGGCTGTAGCAACTGGGCTAGTAGGACTCCGGGAATCCGGACTGTAGTAGGCTGACAGGACTCCGAAAGACACCGCGTGACATTTCCCCGAAGGGACAAACACAGGATCGAAGAAGGACACATGTCGGCCAGTCTAAGTGTTCTGGAGCAGTAGCAACTGGGCTAACAGGACTCTGGTAAACCAGGTTGTAGCAGACTACCATGGCTCAGTGGAAGCACTAGATTACATTTCCCCATAAGAGAGGCTACCAAGGATAGACAACTAGGTTGTTGGATCCCACACATACCAAGCATTTCAATCATACACACAATATGCTAGATATGTGTAAATACAACATAGCTGTTGGAAATATGCCCTAGAGGCAATAATAAATTAGTTATTATTATATTTCCTTGTTCATGATAATCGTTTATTATCCATGCTAGAATTGTATTGATAGGAAACTCAGATACATGTGTGGATACATAGACAACACCATGTCCCTAGTAAGCCTCTAGTTGACTAGCTCGTTGATCAATAGATGGTTACGGTTTCCTGACCATGGACATTGGATGTCATTGATAACGGGGTCACATCATTAGGAGAATGATGTGATGGACAAGATCCAATCCTAAGCCTGGCACAAGATCATGTAGTTCGTATGCTGAAGCTTTTCTAATGTCAAGTATCATTTCCTTAGACCATGAGATTGTGCAACTCCCGGATACCGTAGGAGTTCTTTGGGTGTGCCAAACGTCACAACGTAACTGGGTGGCTATAAAGGTACACTACAGGTATCTCCGAAAGTGTCTGTTGGGTTGGCACGAATCGAGACTGGGATTTGTCACTCCGTGTAAACGGAGAGGTATCTCTGGGCCCACTCGGTAGGACATCATCATAATGTACACAATGTGATCAAGGAGTTGATCACGGGATGATGTGTTACGGAACGAGTAAAGATACTTGCCGGTAACGAGATTGAACAAGGTATCGGGATACCGACGATCGAATCTCGGGCAAGTATCGTACCGATAGACAAAGGGAATTGTATACGGGATTGATTAAGTCCTTGACAACGTGGTTCATCCGATGAGATCATCGTGGAACATGTGGGAGCCAACATGGGTATCCAGATCCCGCTGTTAGTTATTAACCGGAGAGTCATCTCGGTCATGTCTGCATGTCTCCCGAACCCGTAGGGTCTACACACTTAAGGTTCGGTGACGCTAGGGTTATAGAGATATTAGTATGCGGTAACCCGAATGTTGTTCGGAGTCCCGGATGAGATCCCGGACGTCACGAGGAGTTTTGGAATGGACCGGAGGTAAAGAATTATATATAGGAAGTGCTATTTCTGCCATCGGGACAAGTTTCGGGGTCACCGGTATTGTACCGGGACCACCGGAAGGGTCCCGGGGGTCCACCGGGTGGGGCCACCTGCCCCGGGGGCACATGGGCTGTAGGGGGTGCGCCTTGGCCTATATGGGCCAAGGGCACCAGCCCCAAGAGGCCCATGCGCCAAGAGAAGAGGGAAAGGAAGAGTCCTAAAGGGGGAAGGCACCTCCTAGGTGCCTTGGGGAGGATGGACTCCTCCCTTGGCCGCACCCTTCCTTGGAGGAAGGGCCAAGGCTGCGCCCCCCCTCTCCCTTGGCCCTATATATAGTGGGGGAAGGGAGGGCAGCAACACCTAAGCCCTGGCGCCTCCCTCTCCCTCCCATGACACATCTCCCTCCTCCCGCAGCGCTTGGCGAAGCCCTGTTGGAATCCCGCTACTTCCACCACCACGCCGTCGTGCTGCTGGATCTCCATCAACCTCTCCTCCCCCCTTGATGGATCAAGAAGGAGGAGACGTTGCTGCTCCGTACGTGTGTTGAACGCGGAGGTGCCGTCCGTTCGGCGCTAGGATCATCGGTGATTTGGATCACGACGAGTACGACTCCATCAACCCCGTTCTCTTGAACGCTTCCGCGCGCGATCTACAAGGGTATGTAGATCCACTCCTCCCTCGTTGCTAGATGACTCCATAGATAGATCTTGGTGACACGTAGGAAAATTTTGAATTTATGCTACGTTTCCCAACAGTGGCATCATGAGCTAGGTCTATGCGTAGTTTCTATGCACGAGTAGAACACAAAGTAGTTGTGGGCGTTGATTTTGTTCAATATGCTTACTGTTACTAGTCCAATCTTGATTCGGTGGCATTGTGGGATGAAGCAGCCCGGACCGACCTTACACGTACTCTTACGTGAGACTGGTTCCACCGACTGACATGCACTACTTGCATAAGGTGGCTAGCGGGTGTCTGTCTCTCCCACTTTAGTCGGATCAGATTCGATGAAAAGGGTCCTTATGAAGGGTAAATAGCAATTGGCATATCACGTTGTGGTTTTTGCGTAGGTAAGAAACGTTCTTGCTAGAAACCCATAGCAGCCACGTAAAACATGCAAACAACAATTAGAGGACATCTAACTTGTTTTTGCAGGGTATGCTATGTGATGTGATATGGCCAAAAGGATGTGATGAATGATATATGTGATGTATGAGATTGATCATGTTCTTGTAATAGGAATCACGACTTGCATGTCGATGAGTATGACAACCGACAGGAGCCATAGGAGTTGTCTTAATTTATTTATGACCTGCGTGTCAACATAAACGTCATGTAATTACTTTACTTTATTGCTAACCGTTAGCTGTAGTAGTAGAAGTAATAGTTGGCGAGGCAACTTCATGGAGACACGATGATGGAGATCATGATGATGGAGATCATGGTGTCATGCCGGTGACGATGATGATCATGGAGCCCCGAAGATGAAGATCAAAAGGAGCAATATGATATTGGCCATATCATGTCACTATTTGATTGCATGTGATGTTTATCATGTTTATACATCTTATTTGCTTAGAACGACGGTAGTAAATAAGATGATCCCTCACTAAAATTTCAAGAAGGTGTTCCCCCTAACTGTGCACCATTGCGACAGTTCGTTGTTTCGAAGCACCACGTGATGATCGGGTGTTAGATTCTAACGTTCACATACAACGGGTGTAAGACAGATTTACACACGCGAAACACTTAGGTTGACTTGACGAGCCAAGCATGTACAGACATGGCCTCGGAACACAAGAGACCGAAAGGTCGAGCATGAGTCGTATGGTAGATACGATCAACATGAAGATGTTCACCGATGATGACTAGTCCGTCTCACGTGATGATCGGACACGGCCTAGTTGACTCGGATCATGTAATCACTTAGATGACTAGAGGGATGTCTATCTGAGTGGGAGTTCACAAGATGAACTTAATTATCCTGAACATAGTCAAAATGTCTTCGCAAATTATGTCGTAGCTCGCGCTTCAGTTCTACTGTTTAGATATGTTCCTAGAGAAAATTTAGTTGAAAGTTGATAGTAGTAATTATGCGGACTAGGTCCGTAAACTGAGGTTTGTCCTCATTGCTTCATAGAAGGCTTATGTCCTTAATGCACCGCTCAGTGTGCTGAACCTCGAACGTTGTCTATGGATGTTGCGAACATCTAACATACACATTTTGATGACTACATGATAGTTCAGTGCGTAATGCTAAATGGTTTAGAATTGAGGCACCAAAGACGTTTTTGAAACATCGCAGAACATATGAGATGTTCCAAGGACTGAAATTGGGATTTCAGGCTCGTGCCCACGTCAAGAGGTATAAGACCTCCGACGATTTTCTTAGCCTGCAAACTAAGGGAGAAAAGCTCAATTGTTGAGCTTGTGCTCAGATTGCCTGAGTACAACAATCATTTGAATCGAGTGGGAGTTGATCTTCCAGATGAGATAGTGATGTTTCTGCGAAGTCATTACCACCAAGCTGCTAGAGCTTCGTGATGAACTATAATATATCAGGGACATATATGATGATCCTTGAGATATTCGCGATGTTTGACACCACAAAAGTAGAAATCAAGAAGGAGCATCAATTGTTGATGGTTGGTGAAACCACTAGTTTCAAGAAGGGCAAGGGCAATAAAGGGATACTTCATGAAACGACAAGTCAGTTGCTGCTCAAGTGAAGAAACCCAAAGTTGAACCCAAGCCCGAGACTAAGTGCTTCTGTAATAAAGGGGAACAGCCACTGGAGCAGAATTACCCTAGATACTTGGTAGATGAGAAGATTGTCGATAGAAGTATATTGGATATACATTATGTTAATGTGTATGTTACTAGTACTCCTAGTAGCACCAGGGTATTAGATACCGGTTCGGTTGCTAAGTGTTAGTAACTCGAAATAAAAGCTACGGAATAAACGGAGACTAGCTAAAGGTGAGATGACGATATGTGTTGGAAGTATTTCCAAGGTTGATCAAATATCGTACGCTCCCTCTACCATCGAGGTTGGTGTTTGCGTTGAGCATAGACATGATTGGATTATGTCTATCGCAATACGGTTATTCATTTAAGGAGAATAATGGTTACTCTGTTTATTTGAATAATACCTTCAATGGTCTTACGCCTAAAATGAATGGTTTATTGAATCTCGATTGTAGTGATACACATGTTCATGCCAAAAGATATAAGATAGTAATGATAGTACCACCTACTTGTGGCACTGCCACGTAAGTCATATCGGTATAAAACGCATGAAGAAGCTCCATGTTGATGGATCTTTGGGCTCACTTGCTTTTGAAAAGTTTGAGACATGCGAACCATTTCTATTGGTGTATATGCATGAAGAAACTCCATGCAAATGGACCATTTGGACTCACTTGATTTTGAATCACTTGGGACATGCAAATCATACCACATGGGCAAGATGACTAAAAGCCTCGTTTTCAGTAAAATGGAACTAGAAAGCAACTTGTTGGAAGTAATACATTTTGATGTGTGCAGTCCAATGAGTGCTGAGGCGTGTAGTGGATATCATTATGTTCTTACTTCACAGACGATTTGAGTAGATGTTGAGTATATTTACTTGATGAATCACGAGTCTGAATTATTGAAAGGTTCAAGTAATTTCAGGGTGAAGTTGAAAGATCGTCGTGACAAGAGGATAAAAGATCTATGATATGATCATAGAGATGAATATCTGAATTACGAGTTTGGCACATAATTAAGACATTGTGGAAATTGTTTCACAACTAATACAGCCTGGAACACCGTAGCGTGATGGTATGTCCGAACATCATAACTGCACCCTATTGGATATGACCATGATGTCTCTTATCGAATTACCACGATAGTTTATGGGTTAGGCATTAAAGACAACCACATTCACTTTAAAAGGGGCACCACGTAATTCTGATGAGATGACACCGTATGAACTATGGTTTAGAGAAACCTAAGCTGTCATTTCTTAAAAGTTTGGGGCTGCGACGCTTATGTGAAAAAGTTTCAGGCTGATAAGCTCGAACCCAAAGCGGATAAATGCATCTTCATAGGACACCCAAAACAGTTGGGTATACCTCCTATCTCAGATCCGAAAGCAATAAGGGATTGTTTCTAGAATCGGGTCCTTTCTCGAGGAAAAGTTTCTCTCGAAAGAATTGAGTGGGAGGATGGTGGAGACTTGATGAGGTTATTGAACCGTCTCTTCAACTAGTGTGTGGCAGGGCACAGGGAGTTGTTCCTGTGGCACCTACACCAATTGAAGTAGAAGCTTATGATAGTGATCATGAAACTTCAGATCAAGTCACTACCAAACCTCGTGGGATGACAAGGATGCATACTACTTCAGAGTGGTACGTAATCCTGTCTTGGAAGTCATGTTGCTAGACAACAATGAACCTACGAGCTATGGAGAAGCGATGGTGGGCCCGGATTCCGATAAATGGCTCGAGGCCATAAAATCCGAGAGAGGATCCATGTATGAAAACAAAGTGTAGACTTTGACAGAACAGCTCGATGGTCATGAGGCTGTTGAGTACAGATGGATTTTAAAAGGAAGACGGACAATGATGGTAAATGTCACCATTAAGAAAGCTCGACTTGTCGTTAAGATGTTTTCCGACAAGTTCAAGGAGTTGACTATGATGAGACTTTCTCACTCGTAGCGATGCTAAGAGTCTGTTGGAATTATATTAGCGATTACTGCATTATTTATGAAATCTTGCAGATAGGATGTCAAAACATTGTTTCCTCAACGTTTTTTTTGAGGAAAGGTTGTATGTGATACAAACCGAAAGGTTTTGTCAATCCTGAAAGATGCTAATAAGTATGCAAAGCTCCGGCAATCCTTCTAGGGACTGGAGTAAGCATCTCGGAGTTGGAATGTATGCTTTGATGATGATCAAAGATTTTGGGTTTATACAAAGTTTATGAGAAACTTGTATTTCCAAAGAAGTGAGTGGGAGCACTATAGAATTTCCGATGAGTATATGTTGTTAACATATTGTTGATTGGAAATGATGTAGAATTTCTGGAAAGCATGCAGAGTTATTTGAAAAGTGTTTTTCAATGGAAAACCTGGATTAGTCTACTTGAGTATTGAGCATTAAGATCTATAAGGATAGATCAAAACGCTTAATAGTACTTTCAAATGAGCACATACCTTGACATGATCTTGAAGGTGTTCAAGATGGATCAGTCAAAGAAGGAGTTCTTGCCTGAGTTGTAAGGTATGAAGTTAAGACTTAAAGCTCAACCACGGCAGAAGAAAGAGGAAGGACGAAGGTCGTCCCCTATGTTTTTGTCATAGGCTCTATACGGTATGCCATGCTGAGTACCGCACCTGATGTGTGCCTTGCCACATATCTGGCAAGAGGGTACAAAGGTAATCTAGGAGTAGATCACCAGATAGCGGTCTAAATTATCCTTAGAGGAATAAGGATATGTTTCTCGGTTATGGAGGTGATAAAGAGTTCGACGTAAAGAGTTACGTCGATGCAAGCTTAACACCTATCCGGATAGCTCTGAGTAGAGATACCGGATACGTATAATGGAGCAACAATTTAGAATAGCTCCAAGTAGAACAGTTATTTGAAATGGCTCCAAATATAGCGTAGTAGCTGCATCGACAAGATGACATAGAGATTTGCGAAGTACATACGGATCTGAAAGATTCAGACCCGTTGACTATAACATCTCTCACAAGCATAACATGATCAAACCCAGAACTCATCGAGTGTTAATCAAATGGTAATGTGAACTAGATTATTGACTCTAGTAAACTCTTTGGGTGTTACTCACATGGGGATGTGACCTTGAGTGTTAATCACATATCGATGTGAACTGGATTATTGACTCTAGTGCAAGTGGGAGACTGTTGGAAATATGCCCTAGAGGCAATAATAAATTAGTTATTATTATATTTCCTTGTTCATGATAATCGTTTATTATCCATGCTAGAATTGTATTGATAGGAAACTCAGATACATGTGTGGATACATAGACAACACCATGTCCCTAGTAAGCCTCTAGTTGACTAGCTCGTTGATCAATAGATGGTTACGGTTTCCTGACCATGGACATTGGATGTCATTGATAACGGGATCACATCATTAGGAGAATGATGTGATGGACAAGATCCAATCCTAAGCCTAGCACAAGATCATGTAGTTCGTATGCTGAAGCTTTTCTAATGTCAAGTATCATTTCCTTAGACCATGAGATTGTGCAACTCCCGGATACCGTAGGAGTGCTTTGGGTGTGCCAAACGTCACAACGTAACTGGGTGGCTATAAAGGTACACTACAGGTATCTCTGAAAGTGTCTGTTGGGTTGGCACGAATCGAGACTGGGATTTGTCACTCCGTGTAAACGGAGAGGTATCTCTGGGCCCACTCGGTAGGACATCATCATAATGTGCACAATGTGATCAAGGAGTTGATCATGGGATGATGTGTTACGGAATGAGTAAAGAGACTTGCCGGTAACGAGATTGAACAAGGTATCGGGATACCGACGATCGAATCTCGGGCAAGTATCGTACCGATAGACAAAGAAAATTGTATACGGGATTGATTAAGTCCTTGACATCGTGGTTCATCCGATGAGATCATCGTGGAACATGTGGGAGCCAACATGGGTATCCAGATCCCGCTGTTAGTTATTGACCGGAGAGTCATCTCGGTCATGTCTGCATGTCTCCCGAACCCGTAGGGTCTACACACTTAAGGTTCGGTGACGCTAGGGTTATAGAGATATTAGTATGCGGTAACCCGAATGTTGTTCGGAGTCCCGGATGAGATCCCGGATGTCACGAGGAGTTCCGGAATGGTCCGGAGGTAAAGAATTATATATAGGAAGTGCTATTCCTGCCATCGGGACAAGTTTCGGGGTCACCGGTATTGTACCGGGACCACCGGGTGGGGCCACCTGCCCCGGGGGGCACATGGGCTGTAGGGGGTGCGCCTTGGCCTATATGGGCCAAGGGCACCAGCCCCAAGAGGCCCATGCGCCAAGAGAAGAGGGAAAGGAAGAGTCCTAAAGGGGGAAGGCACCTCCTAGGTGCCTTGGGGAGGATGGACTCCTCCCTTGGCCGCACCCTTCCTTGGAGGAAGGGCCAAGGCTGCGCCGCCCCTCTCCCTTGGCCCTATATATAGTGGGGGAAGGGAGGGCAGCAACACCTAATCCCTGGCGCCTCCCTCTCCCTCCCATGACACATCTCCCTCCTCCCGCACCGCTTGGCGAAGCCCTGTTGGAATCCCGCTACTTCCACCACCACGCCGTCGTGCTGCTGGATCTCCATCAACCTCTCCTCCCCCCTTGCTGGATCAAGAAGGAGGAGACGTTGCTGCTCCGTACGTGTGTTGAACGCGGAGGTGCCGTCCATTCGGCGCTAGGATCATCGGTGATTTGGATCACGACGAGTACGACTCCATCAACCCCGTTCTCTTGAACGCTTCCGCGCGCGATCTACAAGGGTATGTAGATCCACTCCTCCCTCGTTGCTAGATGACTCCATAGATAGATCTTGGTGACACGTAGGAAAATTTTGAATTTATGCTACGTTCCCCAACAATAGCATCACAACAAAACTCTACGACTCAAAGTATTTATTCATTAGGCTCCGAGGAGCCAGATATTACAACCATGGGTCTGATGACCCAGCATTCAAGTCATACAAGCAACAAGCGGAAGCATAAACATGTCTGAGTACAGACAACTACAAATGAAAAAGGCTGAGAAGCCTGACTATCTATAAGACCCTCCCAAGGGTACAAGATCATAGCTGAGGTAACAAGCTAAACATCGAAGTCCATGCAGAACTACTAGCGAGACTGAAGTCTCTCTGCAAAACATAAATTAAGCAAACATGAGTACAATTGTACCCAGGAAGACTTACATCAGAACTAACTACATATGCATCAGTGTCAACAAAGGGGTGGTGGAGTTTAACTGCAGCAAGCCAGCTTTGACTCGGTGGCTATCCTAAACTACGACTGCAAGTAACTCTTTTGGGGTGGCGCACACGAGTCCACATATTCACTAAAACAATACACCACTATGGATCCGCTCCCGTCTCCCTACGAGAACGCCATCCATAGCACTCACACTTATCGTGCGCATTTTAGAGTATCCACTTTCACTTGTCTATGAACTGTACAGGCAACCTAGAAGTCCTTTACCGCGGACACGGCTATTCGAATAGATCATTTATAACCCTGCAGGGGTGTACTTCTTCACACACGCTCTCGCCACTTACCACCATGTACATGTCATGTATCTCGGCAACCTTCAAGCGGAAGCCTGGCGAGGGAGTCGACCACGACCTGACTAACCACACAAGTCTCTAGTCCAGGTTTATCGCCTATTCAGGTTCCATCCCCAAGGAGATCCTGTCGGGGTGTCGCTCACGGCCCCAAACGATGTGTGCAGGGTTCCCAAGCCCACCTCGACGGATGGATCTACGCTTGGTACACCATCCCATGGTGCCTAGTCTATCCCAAGCCCACCTGTACTGGGTGCCACTTGGTAGACTACTAACACTACCTACAAACACCTGAAACTAGTTGCAACTCCTGGACAGAGATCGAGGCGGTTAATAAGTCGAGAGAGCTTGGAGTGCCCGGAGCCCAATTTGTGGTAGTAGCTGTTCGTGGATCACAAACACAGAACTCAGTTCCTGAGGACGGTTTCAATGAGACAACCCACCATGTACTCCTACATGGCCTCTCACCGCTACCTTTACCAAATCGTATTCACACACTTAGCTCTCAACAGTAAGACATGTTCACCACATTCCAATTCATCCCCGATGAATCAGACCTGACTCAACTCTAAGCAGTAGCAGGCATGACAACAAGCATGAATGAGTAGGCACAACAGGGCTCAAACAACTCCTACTCATGCTAGTGGGTTTCATCTATTTACTGTGGCAATGACAGGTCATGCAGAGGAAAGGGGTTCAACTACCGCAGCATGTAACAGTTGAAACGTTGTTGTCCTAATGCAGTAAAAGAGAGCAGGAGCGAGAGAGTGGGATTGTATCAGAATGAACAAGGGGGTTTTGCTTGCCTAGCACTTCTGAAGATAATATAGCTCTTCATCGGTGTCATCGATCATGTCGTCAGAAACATCGTCTACTAAGAGGAAACAACCACCGGAAAACACAAAAGGAACCACAATCAATGCAATGCACATTCATATGAATGATATGTCATATTAAAGTACTGAATTGACCTAGTGCAACAGTTAGTCATATTCACTGAAGTGGAAATCAAACCTATAGCAAATTCCAACTCCAAAACTAATTACCATTTATTCCATAATCATGAATTGTCCTATTTAGTGAGGTTAACTTGTTCAAACATGCACGAAAATGCCATAAACAGATTCTTCATATTTTTCTGATAATTTTTCATATATAACTTATTTCATTCTGAGCTACGGTTGATTTTCTATGTTTTTTTAGAAGTTTTAACTATTTTTTGGAATTCATAAATCATTTCTTGATTTATTTAAATCCAAGAAATGATTTACTGCGTCAGCACTATGTCACGATGATGTCAGCAGGTCAAAAGACCGGCTCCAGGTCAAACCTAACATGTGGGGTCCACACGTCAGTGGCACAGGGCTGGTTTGGGTGAATGACATGTGGGACTGGTCAAGGGCCGCGTCAGCAGGGTCAGCGCTGACGCCTGGGGCCACAGTGGTTAACTAAACTAAACAGGAATAAATTGCGGTTAGTTAAGGGCGTGGGGCCCTTGTGTAAGTGGGTCAGGGGGGTAATTAAGCTGGGTAATTAGTGCCTAGTGACGGTGCCACGTCAGCGTCACCGGAGTTCAACGCCGGCGAGCACACAGACGCGGCGGCATCCATCCTAGAGGCCATGGCAGTCATAACTGAGGGCACTAGGGGTTTGCCCTTGCTCGTGCGCATCTAGCGGAGGCAGCAGCAGGTTGCGAGGCGACCGGAATCGACGACGGCGATGGCAAAAGCAGTGGCTGGAGCTTGGTGGTAGCGGCTGGGAGGGCTAGAGCTCGCGGGCGAGGAAGCTGAGCAGTGTAGCGGCACCAACGCAACACGTGGAAGAAGTCTGCGAGCTCGGTTTAGTCGTCGGGGCTTGCTAGCGACAGCAGTGACGAGCGTGGCGGCGAGAACCTCTCGGCCATGGCGGGGCTACGGCGTAGAGGGCGAGCACGACCAGGGGAGAAGGGGGAGACGATGCGGGTGCTCACAGCGCGTCCGATGGCATCGTCGACGAGGTCGAGGGCGGTCGGGTTGCTGCGAATCGGCGATGGCGACCGGCGGTGCAGAGAGACGATGTCGAGCTCGATGGCGTCTCTTCAGGGCACCCTAGCTAACAATCTGCGTTGAGGTGACTTCCCGATCGATGGCGGAGCTCCCAGAAACGGAATCGTGGCATCTCATCGATGGTGGCCATGCGAACGACGTACAGTGTCCATGGCTGCTCTCGGTTTGTGCTCGGGGAAGAAGCTAGAAGAGAGGGAGGGAGTTCTAGGTTGAGGGGAAAGGCAGAAGGGTTTGCGGGGCGTCTCCAGTGCATGGATCGAGACGAGAGGGGAAAACAGGAGGTGGCGGGGAGACGTGGCCGCGGTCGGCTGTGATGCGGGCACGCAACAGCTTCGGGGCGAGGGGAGGAAGACGACGGGCGAGGTGCTGGTGGGCTGGGCCACGTAGGTAAGTTTGCTCCAGGTGAGCCTCTATCTGTTTTATTTTCTATTTTCTTCTTTTGTTTTGATTTAGTTTCTAAACCAAATCATTTATGTAGCTTCTGAAAATTATTATGTGGCTAGATACAACATATTCAGACCCACTCACAAATTTTTAGAATTGTTGGACTTATAGTTCTTTTATAAGAGAATTAAATCCAACTCAAATACTTATTGATTTAAATCCAAATGGCCAAAATAACTCCTCAAAAATGTTCCATATTTTTGGTTTGGGTCAAAACCCTTGCAAAAAATATCAAACATCACTGAAGTGCATTCTGGAAACATAGGATGCATTTTCCAGGGTTATTTGCCCTTCTTTAATTAAATTTTTGAGGCTTTCAAATTTCCTCAGTTCAACTTTCAGAATTTAGACATGATGCATGGATGCAATGCCACTACTTACAAGTATTATTCTAGGGCTGTGACAACTCACCCCCACTAAACAAGAATCTCGTCCCGAGATTCAAGACGTGAGGTAAGAAGACAGAGGGGACACAAGCTAACACGATCTCCAAGATCCAATTGCACTTCATAAGAACGCTGATTCGATCATCATCTTTGACTCGACGTCTTGATCTGAGAACTCCATCCAACATGACAACAAGAAGAAAGGGAAAATCCTAGAAGAATCGATCTTCTCGAAGATCGAGCACCCAGGATCAATTCATGGAGTGAGACGTTGAAACATCTCTTGAGCTGAGACACAAGACACACATCGAGAGCAATGGCAAGAGGTATATGACAACAGTTCCATTGGGTAGGCAAAAATACCGTGCTTAAGATGATGGTGCATGGTTTCAAGATAGCGAGGAAATAATCGCCATGATTCCATAACAGGGCACCTCAGGGAAGGTGACTCGTAGAATTATTCCCTTAAGTGGCAAAAAGAATTAATTTTGACATAGAGATCATTGAGACTCTTTATACCAGCCTAAGGCAATCACAATCGATCATTTGAAGGAGTTCAAAAGAATGACATACTTGGACTAGAATGGATGATGTGGACTACCTTGTTGAAGACAACGCAATGGATGATTTTGCTTATCATCGGAAATGGATGGGACCCATGGTAAGTCCACTTTGAAGATGATCTTGGACAACAACTACTGAGAAGGGCGACCCATGGGAAATTGGCACAATGGTGGTGCAAGCTGGGAACAAAGTGCAACTGTTGGGAATGTTCCAACCATCATATCTGCCCGAGATTCAGATCCGATTGGTGATAGGATACTTCAGACTCGGCATGTCTGAAAAGAAAGTTTGCAACACAAATCGATGAGATGACGTTGCGAGATTCTTGGGAAATGAACTACGATAGGAAGCTCCAAAACATGATCTGGTTCTGCTACATACATGTGAGCATGTTGTCCAAGACAAGAATGACCACATAGTAGTCTTACAATGAAACACTACCGAGTTCTGTTTGGGAGCCATCATCGAGGATACCGAAGTGCTTACATAAGTCCGGATTAGCTCTTAAGAAGGAACTTATTCTCCTTGAACAAATCAGTCAGTGGCTTGGTGTGCTAGGGAATACATATGGAATGAAGGTTGCAAGTCTCCAAACCACAGAATACTCGCACGTATGCATGACTAACTTGGGATGATTCTAGAGGAAGCAAACAATCTTTCTCGAATCCACGGCGACAACTTACATCAAGTGCACGTGAATTAGAGGAAGTATCTTCCTTCATCCAAACATATACCTCATGAACGGGACGCGAAGGCAATGCTTACAAAGTTTCCAATACCAGCTTAATGTCCAACAAAATCATGGAGAAGATAAGGATGTTGTCGATGGGCTCAACAACAATTCATCCAGGTTTCCATATAAATGGAATTCCACAATTATGTGAACATGGTGATAGCATTGGTTAGAACAAAAGTTATAACGGAGTATGCTCGAGGGAAAACCATGAGTAAGACAACATTACAAACATCGTTGGTTCTGATTTGATTTGAGGATAGCCCACACTCAAATCAAAGTTTTGATAAGACAATAGGTCCAACAACTGATCACAAGGACCAATCGATGAAGATATCATCTTTCCTCAACACACACAAATATATCCCTTGAAATGAACTAAGCTAGGCAAGCTTTTATCTTCCAACTCTCCAAGTTGTTGTTTAGCTTAACCAACTAGCTCAAGGTATCCAACACGGAACCTTGGAGAATGGGTGGTTTAAAAGAAACCAACTTGATCACGAGCTCAACATAACAGTCAGGGCCAACCTGGTGATACTTCCGAGAAGATATTTGGAAAATCATGAACCACCGATATGTTATTAAACTCGAGACCAATCTTTCTTTTCAGGGCAAGACAATATGATCAAAAGAGCGAGATATTGACACAATCCTAAATCATTGATCGAAGTGTGCACCAGAAATATGGACTAGGTAGCACGATCAATCTTAGAATGATGATTCAATAACCCGCACGCTAAGAATGAGAGTATTGTCCATTAACTACCAAGCAACGGAGTTGCTAGGAGCATTGATTTCACACATCATAATTCACTTGTCGGCATTCTGGTCACAACAACACAAAGACCGAGGAATGAATAATGATGGTGAGAAGTATCATTGTAGCGGGAATTCATAAGATGGTGTGCAATTCCCATGACATTCTTGATATAAAGATGGTAATATTCCAAGGTAGAACAGAACAAAAACTGGATTGGCATTTTAATCTGTGGAATACAACTACTTTGACCCAATCCTAGAAATGGATGAGGTACTTGAGTTTGTTTCTCCTAGTCATTCCAGAATAGAATGGCTTGACGGACCACAAGAATAATAGGCATCGATAACATGAATGCACAACTACTCTTGACCAACAATTGATACAAGAGGGTCAGAATACAACTAAAAAGGGACAACTCAACGGAACATATAATTTTCTTTAAGTTTTAGATGCATCGATTAGCATGTTGAATAAATTCAACATGTTTCTTCCGAATAACCCATGCAGGAAGGTAGGACTAGCAGGTTCACAATATAGAGTCAAGAACTCATCAAGAGCACTCTTGTTGTGATCTTTTGGTTCAAAAGAACTTCTGCCATAAGCAGTTCATGGTATTTGGAAGAAGGAAATACCACGGACCTCGAGGACTATCGCAAGGGTTACTAATATCCTAAAGGAACTAGCAACACTATCAACATGAAGTAAGTAGGGTGAATCTCGGGTCAAGAACCCAGGAGTAGAATACCTACTACTAAATGGCATCACAGGATACTTTCGAGAATGATGGCCAGAATCATCACACTGTGAACACAAAACATGGCTGAATTACTAGGTGGTTCTCTAAGATGCCTAGGGTCATAGTAATAGCTCCAACATATATGTCGAGGCAACAAAGTACCTCAACTCACCGATTAGTGTCATTAAACTGGCCCAAAGGAACATCGGGAACGGGAAGGAAGATTTGCAAGTGCATCAGACTATGTAGAAACTTGGGATGACTCAGACAACATAACGGTTGTAAATGCTCAAAATGATTTGAGACATCCTGCAAAATAGTGGCATAACCACTCAACATCACAATATCAAGGTTCCGAGACCAACTGTTAACACACAGAAGTACTAGAAACCGAACTGGGACTTGAATCCATCAATCTTATAAGTCTCTATCATAGTAACTCGTCATCCTGATAGATAAATGAGAAGGCCTAGTTCTTAATCCCCGTAGAAAATAAGAGGTTGACTCAGATCAGAAGGGCATAAGGTAAAGGAGTAAAAAGAGCCTTACGTTCCCTTCCACAATCAATTCCCTTATATAACTAAAGCATTTCTAGACTCAACTTCGACCAGTTTGGCTTGGTAATCCTACATGCAGTCACGCTCTGATACCAAAGCTGTCAGGACCCTGATCCTAAGCCACATTGATCTAGCATGTAACACATCATATCACTTTGCGGCCTCACGCACGGTATCCCCATGGGTGCCACCTTACCTGGCCCGGGACCGTTTGCGCCTTTTGGCTCACGTATATGATAGTGTCGCTAGCATCCATATGACAGAGAACCCGAGACGACATGACTAGTCGTGAACCTAAAGTGGCACTAACTTACAGCGACAGGCATACATGACCCAACAACGAATGTGTCGGTCATCAGCGAGTTAATTCGGGCTGTAGCAACTGGGCTAGCAGGACTACGGGAATCCGGACTATAGCAGGAAAACAGGACTACGAAAGACACCGCGTGACATTTCCCCGAAGGTACAGACACATGATCGAAGAAGGACACATGCCGGCCAGTCTAAGTGTTCCGAAGCAGTAGCAACTGGGCTAACAGGACTCCGGTAAACCGGGCTGTAGCGGACTACCATGGCTCAGTGGAAGCACTAGATTACATTTCCCCATCAGAGAGGCTACCAAGGATAGACAACTAGGTTGTCGGATCCCACACATACCAAGCATTTCAATCATACACACAATATGCTCGATATGTGTAAATACAACATGGCATCACAACAAAACTCTACGACTCAAAGTATTTATTCATTAGGCTCCGAGGAGCCAGATATTACAACCATGGGTCTGATGACCCAACATTCAAGTCATACAAGCAACAAGCGGAAGCATAAACATGTCTGAGTACAGATAGTACAAATGAAAAAGGCTGAGAAGCGTAACTATCTATAAGACCGTCCCAAGGGTACAAGATCGTAGCTGAGGTAACAAGCTAAACGTCGAAGTCCATGCAGAACTACTAGCGAGACTGAAGTCTCTCTGCAAAGACATAAATTAAGAAAACGTGAGTACAATTGTACCCAACAAGACTTACATCAGAACTGACTACATATGCACCAGTGTCAACAAAGGGGTGGTGTCGTTTAACTACAGCAAGCCGGCTTTGACTCGATGGCTATCCTAAACTACGACTGCAAGTAACTCTTTTGGGGTGGCGCACACGAGTCCACATATTCACCAAAACAATACACCACTATGGATCCGCTCCCGTCTCCCTACAAGAACGCCATCCATAGCACTCACGCTTATCTTGCGCATTTTAGATTATCCACTTTCACTTGTCTATGAACTGTACAGGCAACCCAGAAGTCCTTTACCGCGGACACGACTATTCGAATAGATCATTTATAACCCTGCAGGGGTGTACTTCTTCACACACGCTCTCGCCACTTACCACCATGTACACGTCGTGTATCTCGGCAACCTTCAAGCGGAAGCCTGGCGAGGGAGTCGGCCACGACCTGACTAACCACACAAGTCTCTAGTCCAGGTTTATCGCCTATTCGGGTTCCATCCGCAAAGAGATCCGGTCGGGGTGTCGCTCACGGCCCCAAATGATGTGTGCAGGGTTCCCAAGCCCACCTCGACGGATGGATCTACGCTTGGTACACCGTGCCATGGTGCCTAGTCTGTCCCAAGCCCACCTATACCGGGTGCCACTTGGTAGACTACTAACACTACCTACAAACACCAGAAACTAGTTGCAACTCCTAGACAGAGATCGAGGTGGTTAATAAGTCGAGAGAGCTTGGAGTGCCCGGAGCCCAATGTGTGGTAATAGCTGTTCATGGATCATAAACACAGAACTCAGCTCCTGAGGACGGTTTCAATGAGACAACCCACCATGTACTCCTATATGGCCTCTCATCGCTACCTTTACCAAATCGTATTCACACACTTAGCTCTCAACAGTAAGACATGTTCACCACATTCCAATTCATCCCCGATGAATCAGACATGACTCAACTCTAAGCAGTAGCAGGCATGACAACAAGCATGAATGAGTAGGGGCACAACAGGGCTCAAACAACTCCTACTCATGCTAGTGGGTTTCATCTATTTACTATGGCAATGACAGGTCATGCAGAGGAAAGGGGTTCAACTATCGCAGCATGTAACCATTGAAACGTTGTTTTCCTAATGAAGTAAAAGAGAGCATGAGCGAGAGAGTGGGATTGTATCGGAATGAACAAGGGGGTTTTGCTTGCCTGACACTTCTGAAGATAGTATAACTCTTCATCGGTGTCATCGATCACGTCGACGGAAACATCGTCTACTAAGAGGAAACAACCACCGACAAACACAAAAGGAACCACAATCAATGCAATGCACATTCATATGAATGATATGTCATATTAAAGTACTGAATTGACCTAGTGCAACAGTTAGTCATATTCATTGAAGTGGAAATCAAACCTATAACAAATTCCAACTCCAAAACTAATTAGCATTTATTCCATAATCATGAATTTTCCTATTCAGTGATGTTAACTTGTTCAAACATGCATGAAAATGCCATAAACAGATTCTTCATATTTTTCTGATAAATTTTCATATATAACTTATTTCATTCTGAGCTACGGTTGATTTTCTATGTTTTTAGAAGTTTTAACTATTTTCTGGAATTCATAAATCATTTCCTGATTTATTTAAATCCCAGAAATGATTTACCATGTCAACATTACGTCACGGTGATGTCAGCAGGTCAACAGACCGGCTCCAGGTCAAACCTGACGTGTGGGGTCCACACGTTAGTGGCACATGGCTAGTTTGGGTGAATGACACGTGGGACCGATCAAGGGCCACGTCAGCACGGTCAGCACTGACGCGTGGGGCCACAGTGGTTAACTAAACTAAACAAGAATAAACTACGGTTAGTTAAGGGCGTGGGGCCCATGTGTAAGTGGGTCAGGGGGGTAATTAAGCTGGGTAATTAGTGCCTAACGATGGTGCCACGTCAGCGTCACTAGAGTTCAACGCCGGCGAGCACACAGACGCGGCGGCATCCACCCTAGAGGCCACGACAGGCACAACTGAGGGCACCAGGGGGTTTGCCCTTGCCCGTGCGCATCTAGCGGAGGTAGCAGCAGGTTGCGAGGCCACCGGAGTCGAAGGCGGCGATGGCAAAGGCGGCGGCCGGAGCTCAGTGGTTGCGGCTAGGAGGGCTAGAGCTCGCGAGCGAGGGACCTGAGCAGCGCAGCAGCATCTACACAACACGTGGAAGAAGTCTGCGAGCTCGGTTTGGTCATCGGGGCTTGCTAGCGACAGCAGTGACGAGCGCGGCAACGAGAAGCTCTCGGCCATGGCGGGGCTACAACGTAGAGGGCGGGCGCGACCAGGGGAGAAGGGGGAGACGATGCGGGTGCTCACAGCGCGTCCGATGGCATCGTCGGCGAGGTCGGGGGCGGTCGGGTTGCTGCGAATCGGCGATGGCGGCCGGCGGTGCACAGAGACGATGTCGAGCTCGATGGCGTCTCTTCAGGGCACCCTGGCTCACGATCTGCGCCGAGGTGACTTCCCAGTCGATGACGGAGCTCCTAGAAACGGAATCGTGGCGTCTCATCGACGGTGGCCACGCGAACGACGTACGGTGTCCATGGCTGCTCTCGATTGGTGCTCGAGGAAGAAGCTAGAGGAGAGGGAGGGAGTTCTAGGTTGAGGGGAAAGGCAGAAGGGTCTGCGGGGCGTCTCCAGCGTGTGGATCGGGACGAGAGGGGGAAACAGGAGGTGGCGGGGAGACGTGGCCGCGGTCGGTTGTGATGCGGGCACACAGCAGCTTCGAGGCGAGGGAAGGAAGACGACGGGCGAGGTGCTGGTGGGCTGGGCCGCTGGTGGCCTGGCTCTGGGCCGCGTAGGTAAGTTTGCTCCAGGTGAGCCTCTGTCTGTTTTATTTTCTATTTTCTTCTTTTGTTTTGATTTAGTTTCTAAACCAAATCATTTATGTAGCTTCTGAAAATTATTATGTGGCTAGATACAACATATTCAGAGCCACTCATAAATTTCCAGAATTGTTGGACTTATAGTTCTTTTATAAGAGAATTAAATCCAACTCAAATACTTATTGATTTAAATCCAAATGGCCAAAATAACTCCTAAAAAATGTTCCATATTTTTGGTTTGGTTCAAAACCCTTGCAAAAAATATCAAACATCACTGAAGTGCATTCTGGAAACATAGCATGCATTTTCCAGGGTTATTTGCCCTTCTTTAATTAAATTTTTGAGGCTTTCAAATTTCCTTAGTTCAACTTTCAGAATTTAGACATGATGCATGGATGCAATGCCACTACTTACAAGTATTATTCTAGGGCTGTGACAGCATCTTTATGATCACCCAGTTATGTTGTGACATTTGATAACACACAGGGTATTCCTCCGGTATCCGGGAGTTGCATAATCTCATAGTTGAAGGAATGAGTATTTGACATGAAGAAAGCAATAGCAATAAACTGAACGATCATTATGCTGAGCTAACAGATGGGTCTTGTCCATCACAGCATTCTCCTAATGATGTAATCCCGTTATCAAATGACAACACATGTCTGTGGTTAGGAGACCTTAACCATTTTTTACCAACGAGCTAGTCTAGTAGAGAGACTTACTAGGGACACGGTATTTGTTTATGTATTCGCACATGTATTTAAGTTTCTGATCAATACAATTCTAGCATGAATAATAAACCTTTATTATGAATAAGGAAATATAATATAAAATAACAACTTTATTATTGCCTCTAGGGCATATTTCCTTCAGAGACTCCGTTGACGGAAGACAAACTGGTGGCATGAGTGCATGACACTAATCTGGATTGATTGAAGCCACATGAGCGATCAATGATTCAACATGCATAAAAACGTAACATGTTATACTCGTTCTCATGCGTTGGACATATAATATTTGAGTCATTATTTTTGTGTTCAAATGCCAGTATACAAAAAACTCGTACGCTTTGTATTCAATTTCTTTCTCCATCATATTTTTTTCATGGAGTGGTATAGACCGCATGGCAAAATATTGGTATATACTCCATTGCAAATAAGTTATTTTTTAGTCTTCCATTGCAAATAAGTGGTATATACTCGTCGCAATAATATTACATATGCTCCATCACAAAAAATATGGTAGAAACTGCCCTGCAAAAGATGTCACATACCATCGCGCTTTGTATTCTATTTCTTTCTCAATAAATCATATTTGTTTCATGGAGTCGTATAGACCGCATGGCAAATTTTTTTTGGCATATACTCCATTGCAAAGAAGATTTTTTCTTAGTCTTCCATTGCATAGAAGTGGTATACACTCATCACAAAAAGGTTACATATGCTCCATCATGAAAAATGTGGTATAAACTGCCCTGCAAAAGATGTTGCACATACTCATCGCAAAGAAGATGCATGTACTCATCGCAAAAATATGTGGCATATACTCTATAAATAAAAAGTGTGGATGAATACCCAATCCCAAAAATTTAAGTATCTGGAGTTGCCCCTCTCCCTCGGAAGACTTAGGCATGTGGACCTTCAACCCTACATCGACAAAGCGGTGGCTCGTCTTAGCCTGTGGAAAGGAAAGTTCCTGAATCGTGCCGGGTGCACTGCTCTGGTTAAGTCCGTGCTCTCCTCCATGCCAATCTTCTTGCTGATGGCTTTAACGGCTGACAAAGGCATCCTCAAGGCCTTTGCGAAGATCGGTCACAGCATGCTCTGGGCTTGTAAGGAGGCAGTTAGTGGAGGGAAATGCAAAGTCAACTGGCAAAAGGTCTGCCGCCCCAAGGAGCTCGGTGGTTTGGGGATTTTGGACCTGGAGAGGTTCTCCTGGGCCCTGAGGCTTCGCTGGTTATGGTATGAGTGGAAGGCTCCTAAGAAGCCATGGGTGGGCTCTAAAACCCCCAACGACGCCTCTGACCTTGCCCTCTTCAATGTGGCTACTCGTGTCACCATCGAAAATGGCGCCAAGGCCTCCTTCTGGTCATCTTCATGGCTCCATGCTGCCCCACCAAAAGACCTGGCTCCACTAATTTTCAAGGCTTCCAAGAGGAAGAATCGGACGGTCTAGGACGCTCTCGCTGATAACAACTGGATCTCGGACATTGCAATGGATGCATTCACTGCCGATCACATGGAACAATACGTCCGCCTCTAGGAGCTCTTGTCAGATATCCAGCTTCATCCTGACACTGAGGACTCCATTACCTGGTCCTTGACCCCTATTGGGCGCTACTCGGCCAGCTCCGCCTACAAGGTCCAGTTCCTTGCCTCTTTGCCCTGCCAGTTCGGGAACATCGTGTGGAAGACCCAGGCCCCTCCAAAGTGCCGTTTCTTTGCCTGGCTCGTAGTCCAGAACCGCTTATGGACCGCTGATCGCTTGGCGAAACGCGGATGGCCGCACCAACCTACTTGCGAGCTCTACCGTACCTCCCTTGAGACGGCACGACACATTCTTTTCGAGTGCCGCTTCTCCAGACGTATCTGGACGGCCGCGACCTTCTGGCTGTCTTGTCCAGACCTCATCAGCAACATCGGGGGGGTGGGGGTAGGCCTAAAGTCGTGGACTATTGGCTGGCCGTTTCGAAGTCCACCACCTCCTCCCCAATAGGCTTGCGCTCAGCTATCACGCTCATCACTTGGGAGATCTGGAAAGAGAGGAACGAACGAGTTTTCAACAATAAGTCCTCCCTGCCATCGGTTGTCATGAATAAGATTAGGGAAGAGGGGAAGGACTGGATCCTCGCCGGTGCTAAAAAGCTGGCGGAACTTGTAGGCTGTGGGGGGCAGTGTTCGCCCCCTTCCTCGTTTTTTTTGTTTTTTGGCTCTTGCCATACCCCCATTTGCTTCTCCTATATCAATATAAGGCAAAAGCTTTTTCGTCCGTTTCAAAAAAAAGTATCAGTACAGTTACTAAGAGCAACTCCAAGGGAGAGATCCATTTTATCCGTTTGGGTCACCCGGACACAAAACTTGACCCAACGGGACGACCCAAACGGACGATGGTGTCTGCCTGCTGTCCTCCCCGGCCCAAACTTGGCCCAAATATAGAAAAAATTGGGTACGAAGCGGACAGAAGCGAACGCTCTCATCGACCACTGTCGTCCGCTCGTGTCCGCTCCTGGTCCTACCTAGCAGTGCCCCGCCCACGCACCGACCGAGCCGGCTCCCCGCTAAAGCCGCCCGTGCAACCCACGCCTCCATCCCGTTTCATCTCATCCGCATCCACACATTTCCAGACAAGAAAAAAGATATCCCCTTCCATCTCAATCCTACTCCTCGGCCTCCTCTCGCCACCGGGACAAGCGTAGCAACTGATCGGTCGCTGCTCCGTCCATCCATGTCGTCGCTCGCCGTCCGCTGCAGGCTGGAGTGGGAGCTCGGCTGGCTCCGGGGCCTCTTCACGGCCGCGGAGCTGGCGGCCGCCGACCTGCTCCTGCAGCTTAGCGGGGACTACGAGGCGGCTGTCGCGGCGTCGAAGGCCACGATCTCCCCATCGCCGCGCTCGGCGAGCTCGTGCTGCGAGGTCCCCATCAAGGAAGAGAAGGAGCGGGTCGTCAAGGAGACAGCGCCCTTGCCGCTGGGGTCGCTGGACAGGCGGGCGAGGAGGAGCTCGGCAAGCTCGTGCCTCGAGGACCTCGCTGTGGTCGGTGAGGAGGAGTTGGAGCCCCCGCGGATCGCCAGAGAGACGGCGCCGTCACGGAGGAGGCGGGGCGCCGATGTAGCTGTTGTCCGCTTTGTTCGCTTTTGGGTTCTTGCGTTGGATGCCTGCAGTGTCCGCCTCATGTCCGACATGATACCCAAACGGACAAAAAACGGGTCGCTGCGTTGGAGTTGCTTTAAGCTCCCAGGAATTGGAGCGTTGTGGTTAATCGTGGCTGGGTCCCATCTGTCAGTCAGTAATTCACTCGGTTGACTGCTCCGTGACCCCCAAAGCCCGTATCCACCCTCCCGTCATCCCATCTCTCTTCTCCTTCTCCTTCCGAGCGCCACGACGCTAGGTTTTGCTGCCGCCGCCAGCCTAGCCCGGCCGGCACCACCACCTCCTTCTCTCGCGTTCGGGCGTCCCTGCCTTGCCTGGACCGCCTCTCGACACGATCTCTCCCCTCTCTCCTCTTTCCCTCGACGGTGTGGGCGAGCAGGGAGACCGTGTGCCGACGGTTGAAGAGGAAGGTCGGCCTCATCCATACATCTCCAAGCCCAGATGCCCCACTTCCTCCTCCCCTTCCCCCGCCCCCACCCCCACCTCCACCTCCCCCTCCTCTTGCACATCACTTGGGCGGCTGGGCCATGGGATCCCTGCACGCACAAACCTAGCTCCAAGCAGCTGCTGCACGGTGGGGAATGGCAGAGGCTGAACGCGTGCAGCCCATGACGCTGGTGCAGGTTGAGCCTCCCCTTCCACAGGGATTCCTCTCCCTCCATGGATTACCAGGTAGGGTTCTTTCCACCTTTTTTTTCTCCTTTCCAAATCTCTCTACTTGCTCCATAGTTTTTCCTTTTCCCCACCTATGAGTTTGATTTCTTAGTTTTGATTCAGATTTTCAGGAATTACTGGAGCAACCAATGGACATGAAACACCCAAGAAGGTGACACTAGGTGGATCATGAACTTACATTTTATTTTGTACTCTGTTTGTATTCCATTTAGTTCTGACCTTTCCTTTTTCTTTTCTGAATATATGATGCTTAGGGGAAGGGCATTTTATGATATTATATGAGGAAAAAGTGCTACAGTGCAGGTTAGATTCTCCTTTTAATGTTGTTGATTTACAGTAGATTGGGAACGCATAAGTACAAACTGAATAACTTTACTTCTTTTGCTTTTACATAGAAGAATTAGTGCTAGCAAATTCAAAATAAATTTGCAATGGTCTAGATGAAGGTGCAGGATAACATATAATTGATCGGGTGAGTGTCAGATATAGTGTCCTACATTTGTGTTTTTTGAAACCATGTCCTCTTCCTTATCTTGCCGGCGCCTGTGGGTAAATCTGAGAAAAGTTTGATACCTGAACCATAACTCAACTAAACTCACGTGAGCTAGCTTGACACTTGAACCTAAACTAAACCCACGATAGCTCTCTTGACACCCAACCAAAACCAAACTTGCTGGGAATTTTAACCAAACCAAACTGAACCAAGGCTTCAACCATGGGTTGAAACTGTTTACATAAATAGGTTCAGAACCGTTTGATTAAATGGGTTAAGCACTATATTAACAATCAACCAAAACACAACAAGCACACTGAACCAACTTACTGCTTCACTCAACTGGAGTTTGACAATGACATCTCAAACTGAATATACATTACAAAGGACTCATATTCAGAATTGAGCATCAAGTCAACCTCTGACGAAATGAAATTAACAAAGAAACAACACAAGTAACCAGAGCATCAGGAATCCACATCATCTGAACAAAGATGGGCTATCAAATAGACAATCTATGTAACAAGCTTGGCCATGGCCACGGCGGCCGCTAGTACTCGGCGCAGAAGTTCACATCTTTCATGACAAAGATCATCACGCTGGCCGCGACACAAGCACCCGAGAACATGAGAATGGCCATGACCTGCAAAATAACATGGACATCATTTCACTTCGAAAACACTTGCTTATCACTGGAAGCCTAGAATATATATCAACGAAAAATAGTGCCGGCAACTCCTATTACAGGTTTTGGTGGATTTATTACGTGCTAGATGAAATGAACACACATTCCTACAAGAACAGAGGAAGAAATAGGGCAACAAGACCCGGCTGTGTTCCAGCCAACAAATTCAATGAACTTATGACATGCCTATGGACTAGCTGATTCATCACTCCTTTATTCATCACTCACTTGTCAAGAGTGTCATATCAAACCAAAGTCCAATAGTTCTACATACTAGTCTTGGCAATGTTTACTCGCTTAGCGACAGTGGTTTTGCTTGTCCAATCACTATAACGGAAAAAGGAGCAAGGCAAAGGCAAATCGATGATCAGGATCACATTTTTACCTTTTCTTGGTTTCAAGTTTTTACCGTGTGCTTACTGTCCATCTCCTGCAAATGAAACAAAGGATTAATTTAAAGGCATATGAACACTTATATGCTGCAAGTTTTATATATCACATTTTACACAAGTAGTAGAACCAAAATGTAATTGGTTAGCTCACCCTCCTTTGGTTTGAACAACCAATCTTTAGCACAAACAAGCACTTCTAGCATATCAGGGTTCAAAGAGCTTCTCTTGTCGCCTAGTATCCTCTTACCACAACTGAAGGCTGATTCAGATGCCACTGTGCTCAAAGGAATTGCAAGAAAGTCACGGGCCATAGATGCCAATATAGGAAACTTTTCGGCATGCCTCTTCCACCAACCCAAGACATCAAAGTCATCACCGGCCTTCTCGGATGCTTCTTCCAAGTACGCATCAAGCTCGGATTTGTGTACACGTGACCTCCGACGAGACTTGTGCTGGGCAAACTCTTCTTCCAACTTCCTTTTCCCTGCAATAGGTGATCCAATAGTGGTATTGCCTTGACTAGAAGGTGTCGAGTGTGCAGTGCTTATCGTTGCAAGTAGCTCATATTCCTTGACATACTTTCTCACCCATTCTAAAGCAATCTCCACTTGTTTTGTAATCTGCTCCTCGTTGGTGGACAACTTGCAATAGAAGAAATCCAAGTAATCTTCTTTCCTCCTTGGATCAAGGAATGTAGTAATGACAAGTGCATGGTTAAACTCAATGCCCTTGCTTTTTCTACGACGGTTAGGATCTGCATTCTCCTTCTCCTCGGGATCCCAATATTTATCGAGCTTCGTTTGCATCACTGCCGCCAACTCCTTCAACACATCAGAGGTCTGCCAACCCGGATCTTTCAATGCATGGCGAATAGAAAGCACAACCGGCAGAAACTTATGTGAAGTTGGCTTCCTGTGAGATGAAACAATCAAGGTAAGTTCTTCAAAAGCTTTTAGAAACTCGCAAATAGCTTTTGCCTTCTCCCATTCTTCCTCACTTGGAGACTCTATCATCTTTCTATTGGCATAACAAGTGAGGACAGATTTGTACGTCAATGCTTCTACAAGCATTTTCCAGGTTGAGTTCCATCTGGTTGGTGTATCAACAGAGATGCCTTTCTTTGCACGTAGACCCATCCCACTTGTAATTGTATTGAAATCTTGAAGTCTTGAAGGAGAAGAGTCAATATACTTCAGCAGTTCACGTATCATGTCAATAGCTTCATGGATTATTTTCATTCCATCCTGAACCAAGATATTAAGAATGTGCGCACAACACCTGACATGCAAATGTTGACCTTCAAGGAGCAGCTCATGTTTGTGATATTTTATTAACTCCTCACATGCATTAGTATTATTGCTGGCATTATCTAGTGTCAAAGTGAATAATTTGCCCCTTATGCCCCATTCTGTTAAGCAACGAACTATTTCTTCTTCTATCGCATAGCCCGTGTGGGGATACTTCACTTCTGCGAAACTTATGGTCTTCTTGTAGTTGAATTCTGCATTGATATAATGGGCGGTGATGCACATGTAGCCCAAGTCCTGTGATGATGTCCACATGTCAGATGTTAAGCAAATGCGAGAATCCAAATTTTGTAGCTCTACTTCAATATCTTTCTTCATTCCCTTATACATCTTCACTGCATCATCATGAATTGTGTGACGACCCTTGATTTGAAACGCTGGCTGCATTGAGTCAATCCATGGCTGAAGGTGGGGATCTTCAAACTTAAGAAAGGGGATCTCAGCATGGACGCAATACTTGACCATGAGTTCACGACAAACTTTTTCATCAAACACAAACAGACCTTCGGATGGTTTTCTTTTCGGTCAACAAAAACCTCTTCCTGCAAGCCTCCTGAATTGATCGGCAAGCCTCTGCAATATGGGTCCTCAAACTGCTAGTCCCAAACTTGGTGTGAAGTTGCGCTCCACAGTATTTGCACACAGCCTTGAAATCACCATCTACGAGAACCAGATCTACTTCATAATGCTCCCATACCTTGGACCTTCTAGCATGTGGTACTTGACTCGTATTCTCATCCATGGAATCAACACTCTCCGAACCCTCTGATGTAGACATGCCTCAAATTACTAGTGAGTAATTACTACAGTGACTGATCGATCGGTCGAGTGGTCTGGGTTGGTGTGTTTTTCCCGTCCTTGGTGCGTGGCCTGTGAATGCAGATGCAAGGTGCAAGCAGGTTAATACTAGTACTAGTAGCAGTAAAAGTTAATGCATGTAAAATAAAATAAACGACAAAATCACTGGGAATAAATGTTTTGGATTTCAAATCTCAAAATAGATCAACCAACATCAAGGTTCGATAATCTACATGGCAAAAAATTGACTTAAAATTTTCAGTCCCAAACTCTGAACATGCAAAATATTTTTTCTTAGTTGATAAGGTCCACTAACTAAGTACTTCCTTCTTATCTCAACAATCAAAATTTAGAAAACCCTGCATAACGGTCCAGAGCATAAAAAGAAGTCATAGGAGTGCTAAGAACATTTTATTTTATTTTAGTTCCTCTGCCGACAGGATAAGAAGATCTTGGGTTTAGTACAACGTACATATGCCGACATTAAAGTGCTATAGAGCATAGTCTACATAAAGAAGTTCACGCCTCATATCTCAACAATCATCCCAATCTTATTATGGCAAAATAACCATTATGAAGCTACAATGTGAGTATAAAATAGTAAGAATCAGTGGTAAACAGTCCGCTGTCCAGCCCAGTATGTGATTTAAATGACGAACATGTGCAGACCAAATGAATTACACAACAAATCATCATACAATTTGCTGCTGCCATGATCAATATGAGCCAAAGTTTGCACTGCTTATTTTGTGAAGGAATAACAGTTTTCAATCACATCAATGGAGTGACTGATAAAGTGGTTCTATTTTTAAATGATCTTAGTACCTTGTTCGGTAAATCATTAAAAAGCGCTTATAAATCACTGCAGAAAGGAAATAAAACATCGGCCAACTGAGAAGCTATTAGGAAAAAATGGGTGAAGGATATTGCTATTGACTTATCTTAGTACTCCTTAGTACATAAAGAAAAACTTGAATACAGAATACCACTCCCTATAGTTTGTACAACAATGAGAAAAGTTACGCATCAGAGATTCAGAACAGACTTCATGCTAGAAATTGACCATGACAACTTATGAGAAGGCAGTAAACTAGCAGAGGTGCTGAATGCGCAAAATCGTCGAAAGATGTAAAGAGGTTTCGAGGATGAGTACCATCCAGGTATTATGGAATAGCAAGTTTGCTCTTTAACTAGACATAATTTTCCACGTGATATTGTTTCCAGTAGTTTGCAAACTGTTGGATGGAACTCTGCAATTCTGTAGCTATGAACAGCTAGCTGTAAGCGTGAATTCAACTAATGCCCAAGCTCCACAGATGCAACTACCGATGGCAACATTCATAACCGGCGCTTGGCATGAGCGCCGCCGGAGCACCGCTCCACATCCACGACAAAGCCAAACAACAAAGCGTCACTCGCCTCTCACAAATTGAAACTGAACCGAAAATGTATAGTCGTACAGAGAACAAATTGAAGTGGTTCTTTGTTGAGGAGCTGTGGAATCGACCTGGTTGTTGCTGTTGTTGTTGCAGACAAGGAGGGGACCAGCAGGGGCACCTTGCCGGCGTTGCCGCTGGAGCACCTTGCCGGCTTGCCGCTGGAGCACCTTGCCGGCTTGCCGCCGGAGGAGCAGGACCTGGTCAACAGGAGGAGCCGGTCAGAGAGAGAGAGAGAGGCGGGAGGGGGGGGGTACCTGCCGGCGGAGGGAAGGTGGCGCGACGGAGACGACCCGGCGGTCCTCAACCCTAGCAGACGGGGAGAGGCGGCGGCACCGATGGGACGACCAACTCGGGGTAGCTCATGGTCGGATATTCTGTGCCAAGGAGGGGGCGGCGCCGGAGGGAGACGGCGAGGCGGCGACGCAACCACGCAAGGAAGGGGGCGGCGAGGGGAAGAGACAGGGGGCAGGGGCGGCGCGGGGGAAGAGACAGGGGCAGCGTGTGGGAGCCTGAGAGGCAACGAACGAGAAACTGGACGCAGCGAACCGGGTTGTACCCACAGTTTGTAGCCCATAATGCATCAAATGGTTTCAGCCCATAACCAACTATACCCAAACTGGTCCTCTCAAAACCGAAACCAAACCAAACTTAAGAAAGCCTCAGCCCAATAAGACATAAACCAATCACGCCCGTAATAAAAACTAACCCATTTAAACCAATTTTTCTAAAACCACTGCCAGATTTACCTGTGGGAGAAGGGGAGAGGGGGGCAGCAGACGTTCCTGCCGTGCTTTGCTGTTGGTGCATCCGTGGAGGAGGGCTGCCCTGTTGTTTCGTTGCTGACGGGTGTGCGATGCCGCTCCTCTGGCTTGCCGCTCTTCCGCATCAGATTCTTCATGTTTCTTCTCTTCGAGAGGGGGGGGGGGCAGGGCTCGGTAGGGACGGCCGTCTGCTGCATCCGTGCCGGCCGTGTTGCCTTACTCCGCAGCAGGTTGTATTTCCTCCTCTTTGTCTTGGTTGCAGTTGGTTCTCTTCATCTTCCTTCGTTGAGGCAGGCTGCAAGTTCCAATCCCCCCAACTTTTCACCGTCTCCCAAATCGCCGACGCCGCGTCCTTTGATCCTGGCTGCCTCCAGCAGGTTGCTGTCCATGCCGTCTCCCTCGCTGTCGCGTCTTGCAGACTGGCGCGTCCCAGCAGCCAGTTTCTCCTCCCATCTGCTGCCCTCCTCCAGCCCCCCCTCCTGGTCGCACCTCCATCTGCTCAAAGTCCCTCCCTCTGAATTGGCGGGTGTGAGTTTGATACTTTGATTCATGCCGAAGTTTGGTAGACTCTGATATGGACCATGGTGGTGGTCAATTTTGTCCATTGATCCAAGCGTAAGCTTACGCATGGCTGATTGCAAGGTGAGCATACATAGTTTTTTCCATGATCTTTTGATGAGTGGATGTTTGTCAATCATGTAGAAAGTGTATACTCAACGAAACAAAAATGCCAAAGTGACCTTTAGTCCCTTGTTTTAACAAAAAAGTATGAATGCTTGACTGTGTATTATCTGTGTGAAGTAAACTGATCGACAACTAAATGAAGTCGCAACAATTATTTTCTTGATATCACAACCTGTGAAAGAAAAGCGCAGTTATTCGCCGTTATTTGGATACATATAGTACACATATTATTATAGTCTACTATTGCAAATTGATAATATGACATTATAGTCTACTAATATGACATTATAGTCTACTATTAAGACGATGATTGTTCTACTTCTAAATATGAATATTGATACTCCTCAAGGGTATAGTTGTTTCGAAGATTGAAGATAGGATATCAGAGTTATATTCCAAAAGGAATCGTTTGTCGCTGCAGGACTACTATTTTGTAATTCTATGTAATGTGTGTTGGTTGTTTACATTCTTAGTGTTTCAGAGTATCCAGGTTTTGAAGTATGGGGCAAACCAATGTGGCCATAACAAGTATGAAACCAACGACACTGTGGTGGCAATAGGCTTATAGCCATTTATGTTTTGTAGTTAATCAATGTACATGATGTTAAACTTTTGGATCTTGTGTTATTTTTGGAATAATCTGAATCTTAATTATTTGCACTATCCTGGACCGCGAAAAGGGCTCACGATGTTGTGAAATACAGCTATGAACCCACAGTTACTATGATGTTGAGGTTTTAGTTGTACGATAATCTGGTCCTTCTGAGCATATGGCCTGATGCAAGTTGCAAATGCGATAACTAAACAATAGGTTGCTCAAAGTTGTTCTAACTCTTTTTTTCTCAAGGTTATGGAGATGTCCTGATTGATTGGTAGGACTAGGGTTCCTACCGGCTCTACTCCTTAGGTTATAAGGGCATGACAACGGAGGTTGGGGGCGAGGGCGCGTGCGTCGGCACGTAGGCGCCGTCGTGAGGAAGGAGGAGGGCGGCAGCGGTTAGGGTTGGCGGCGGCTAGGGTTCCGGCTCCTCTGGGAGCCGGGCAATAGGGATAGAAAATATGTTTATTGCTTCATTTCGAATAGAGTCTTACATCCTATATTTATAACCTAGATAACTTGCATAATAATTAACCTAAGATAACTTGTGGGCCAAGCCCCTAACTACTGCCCAGTGGGCCTCCTCTGGTTATAAGCTAAGCCGGTTATAACATCTCTCCCCGCCTGCGCAAACAGCTCGTCCTCGAGCTGAAAGTCTGGATAGTGTTGGTGGAAGTCGTCACGCTGCTCCCAAGTAGCCTCCTCCTCCGGAAGGCCCGCCCACTGGATCAGAATGAACCACACCCCGTGACGGAGCTGCGCCCGCAACACCTTCTCCGGCTCCGAAAGAAGACGTCCGTCGGCAGTCGGAGGCAGCGCAGGTGGAGCGGCCGGTGGCTCTCCACGAAAAGGCTTGAGCAGCCCCACATGGAAAACGTCGTGGATGCGAGCACCGGTCGGAAGCTGAAGGCAATAGGCCACCCGCCCAATGTGTTCCAAGACGGCGAAGGGCCCGGCGTAGCGAGGGCCGAGCTTGCGCTTCGCGCGCGGGTCTAGCAACTGTGTAGAGCGGTGGAGAGGACGCAGCCACACCCAATCACCCACCGTGAACTCCGCCTTGCGATGGTTGCCGTCGTAGTAATGCTTGGCCAGCTGCTGGGCCTGGAGGAGACGCTGACGGTCCTCAGCAAGTATCTCGTCACGGGTGTGAATAAGCTCGCCCGCGGCCTCCGTCCGCGTCGTTGCCGGGTCCACCGACAAGATAGGAGGCGGTGGCCGACCGTAGACCACCTCAAATGGTGTAGCACGCAGCGCGGAGTGATAGGTGTTGTAGCAGTACTCCGCCCACGTGAGCCAATCCACCCAAGCTCGAGGGCGATCACCTGTAACACAGCGCAAATACATGGCAATCACCTTGTTAACCACCTCTGATTGTCTGTCCGTCTATGGGTGGAAGGCCGTGCTCAGGTGGAGCTTGACGCCCGCCATCCTGAAGAGGTCGTGCCAAACATGGCCGGTGAACGCCGGGTCCCGATCACTGACGATCGAAGAGGGGAACCCGTGAAGACGAACGATCCCTTCGAAGAAGGCACGGGCCACGGACGCGGCAGTATACAGATGCCCCAGCGCGATGAAGTGAGCATACTTGGAGAAGCGGTCGACCACAGTGAGAATGATTGATTTGCCGCCCACCTTGGGGAGGCCCTCGATGAAGTCCATGGAGATATCTGCCCAGACCTGAGACGACACGTCCAAAGGCTGAAGCAGACCAGCCGGCGTAATGTCTCTGTCTTGTTGCGCTGGCATGTCATGCAAGATCGCACCTAGTCACGGACCAAGGCGCGATCACCAGGAATGTAGAAGTCGGCGCGTAGACGATGGAGGGTCTTCTGCACACCCTCATGACCAGCCGAGTGAGCCAGCAATAGGACCTGGTGACGGAGATCATCATGTGCCGGAACAAAGACGTGGCGCCCATGGAGGAGGCCGTCAGTGAAACGCCAAGGCTCCTCCAGGTCGCTGGCAGCTAGCTGCTGCCGAAGGAGGACAGCGTCGTCAGCGGTCGCCGTCGCCCGACGAATCTCGGCAAAGAGGCCGAAGGTGGGCTCGGAGCGGATGCACAACGCCATCCCCTTGGAGGCGCCGTCGGTGGAGTTGAGGTTGGCATTGTGGCGTGGCAAGGCGTCGGCCACGGTATTAAGACGACCCGGGCGATACTCGACGAAGAAGTCGAAGCCAAAGAGTTTGCTAATCCACTGGTGCTGCGGCACGGTCGAGAGCCTCTGGTCCAGCAAGAACTTGAGACTGTAGTGGTCCGTGCGAATCTGGAAAGATCGGCCCCATAGATAGGGCCGCCAATGGCGCACGGCCTGCACCAAGCCAATGAGCTCCCGCTCGTACGCTGCGAGCTTAAGATGGCGCGGAGCGAAGGGCCGGCTGAAGAAGGCGAGAGGACCATCACCCTGATGAAGCACGGCGCCGAACCCCGCACCCGAGGCGTCACAGTCCACCACGAAGGGGCGGTCAAAATCTGGCATCTGAAGAACGGGCCCCGTCGTGAGGGCCCCCTTGAGGGCCTCGAATGCCGCTGTCGCCTCCTCGTCCTAGGAGAAGGCGTCGTGGTGCAGCAACCGCGTGAGGGGCGACGCAATGAGGCCGAACTCCCGGATGAACTTCCGGTAGTATCCGGCGAAGCCGAGAAAACCGCAAAGAGCCCGCGGCGAGTGCGGTGTCGGCCAGGCTGCGACGGCCGCCACCTTGTCGGCGTCCATAGCCACCCCGTCGGCCGGGATGACATGGCCGAGGTAGGCGACGGAAGGCGTCCCGAACGAGCACTTCGAGCGCTTAAGATGAAGATGGTGCGTCCGAAGCTCGTTGAAGACGATGGCGATGTGCTGGAGGTGCTCTGCCCAAGAGGCGCTGTAGATTAGAATATCATCAAAGAAAACGAGCACAAACCGACGTAAGTAGGGCCGGAGGACGTCGTTCATCAGGGCCTGGAAGGTTGCCGGGGCGTTGGTGAGGCCAAAGGGCATCACCAAGAACTCGAAGTGGCCATGGTGAGTCCGAAACGCCGTCTTGGCGATGTCATCTGAGTGCATGCGCACCTGGTGGTACCCCGACCGGAGATCGAGCTTGGTGAAGAAGCGCGCCCCGTGTAGCTCATCCAGGAGCTCATCAACCACCGGAATAGGGAACTTGTCCTTAAGCGTAACAGCATTAAGGGCACGGTAGTCGATGCAAAAACGCCACGTGCTGTCCGACTTGCGGACAAGAAGCACTGGCGCGGTAAACGGCGAGGTGGAGATCTGGATGATGCCTGCCGTGAGCATAAGCGCACACTGCCGCTCCAACTCGTCCTTCTGCAGCTGCGGGTAGCGGTAAGGATGCACCGCCACCGGCGCGGATCCCGGCAAGAGATGTATACGGTGATCATATGCCCGGGCGGGCGGAAGACCCTGTGGCTCGGTGAAGAGATCGCCGTGCTGCTGCAGAAGGTTCTCCAAGAGCGGATGCTCGGCCTCGGAGGTGGCTGCGGCCAGCTGAAGCTGAGGTGGTGCGGGCGTGGCACCCCCAACGCCGTCCCACTGAATGCGGCGGCCCAAGCGCCAGAAGGTCATCGTCAGCGCGTCGAAGTCCCCAAAGAATGGGACCGAGTTCGTAAAAAGTCGACGCCAAGGATGAAGTCGAAGCGGCCCAAGTCGATGCCCGCACAGGTGATGGAGAAGTGTTCCCCGCCGATGGTGATGGGGATGTCCCGCGCGAGGCCATGACACCGGAGGCGATCGCCGTTTGCCACCGTGACCCGAAGTTGCTCCCCGCCCGTCGGCTGAAGCGCTAAGCGACTCATGGTAGCCTCGGGCAGGAAGTTATGGGTGGAGCCTGTATCCACCAAGGCCACCAAGAGCTCGCCGTGGATCGTCACCGGCAAGAGCATGGTCCGCTCGTCACGGATCCCGGTGAGCGCGTGGAGGGAGACCACGAGGGCAGCCGCGGGTGCGCCCTCAGCCGCCGCTGGGGGTGGTAGTGCCGCGGCCTCATCGGCCAAAGTGTCTCCTTCGGTGAAGTCGACCGTCTCCAAGTAGAAGAGGCGCGGGCACACATGTGTCGGCGTATAGGGCTCGTCACAGTTAAAGCGGAGGCCCTGGCGCCGCCGCTCCATCTGCTCCGTCGAAGAGAGGCGTCGGAAGGGGCGCGTCGTGGCCGAGGTAGTGGGCGCCAGTGTGGCCGGGGGCGGCCGGCCTGGTGCAGGAGGCGGGTGGCTGGTCTGCCAGCCTCCTCGGGCCGGGGCAACCGGCAACATGGCCTGGGCGCGAGCCTCGAAGGCCCGGGCGTAATACATGGCCGTCTGGAGATCCTGAGGGCCGCGAAGCTCCACGTCGACGTGAATGTGATCCGGGAGGCCACCAACAAAGAGGTCGGCGCCGCTGCGCCGTCACGCCCGGCGCATGGCACGCCAAGGCCTGGAAGCGGTCGGAGAAGTCCTGCATCGTAGAGGTGAAGGGAAGGCGGCCGAGCTCCGACAGGCAGCTCCCGTGAACCGGGGGCCCAAAACGGAGGAGGCATAGCTTGCGGAAGCGCTCCCAAGTAGGCATGGCACCCTCGTCCTGCTCGAGAGCGTAGTACCACGTCTGTGCCGCGCCGCGGAGGTGATAAGAGGCAAGCCAGGTCCGCTCCGAAGCGAGTGTGCGCTGCCCGCGAAAGAACTGGTTGCACTGGTTGAGCCAGTTGAGGGGGTCCTCCATGCCGTGATACGTGGCGAAGTCGATCTTGGCGAACCGCGACAGTGCCTGGGCGGGAACGCCGTGGCGAGCTGGCTCGAAGGTGCGGAGCAGCGAGGCGGGTGGCGCCTGGTCGGAGTACTCCGGGTAGGGACCGGCGGAACTAGATGGCCCCCCGAACTGCGGGAACGGAGTCGGCTGTTCGGGGGCCGTGGTGTAGACTGGCGAAGACGAAGGCCCAGCCGCCCACGCTGGAAGTGGCGACGGGGAGGCCGGGAACGGGACCTGATGAATCGGGAGGCCGGTCGGCGAGGGTGCCCCCGAGCTAGGCAGGGGCGGTGCCGGTGGTTGTAGCGTCGGTGGCGGGGGTGGGCGGGGGCGTCGGTGGCCGGGGGGTGGGGGTGGCGGCAAGTACCACAGAGGGGCCGCGGCCGGCGTGGTCCCGCCAGGGTGTCCCGCCTGGAACGGCAGCAGGGGCTGCCCGGTGCAAGTCGGCGCGGAGAACGGCTGCAGCTGTCCGGTGGCCGCTGCCTGCGGCATCTGCTGTAGCGGCCAGGGGCCCAAAGACGTCGTCGGCGCCAAGGGCCAGAGGGGCGCCGCGGCAGCCGGAGGGCCGCCCGGTGGAGCCGCCTGGAGCGGCAGCATCAGAGGGGCGCCGTACGGGGAGACGCCCTGGGGCGGCCACGGCGTGTGGCCGTAGGCGGCCGCGGCCGCCGTCGGCAGGGGCATGTAGGGCCCAGCCGCGTACTGCTGCTGCTGCAGGTGGAGGCTCTGGACGGCGGTGACGAGGTCCCGCAGGGTGGCCGTGACCTGCTCCGGTGTGAAGACGGCGGACGGCGGTGGCGCAGGAAGAATCGTGGATGACGGCACGGCCGGGGTCGCGGTGGAGACGGGGCCCGCCAGCGCGGTTGACCCGGCGTCGTTGGCGCGGTGAGGGACGGCGCGTCGTCATCGGCGCGGTGGAGCCGCTGGAAAGCGCCGACGGTGGTGGTGGCAGCGACATGATCAGAACTTGGTCTTTGATTACCAAATTGGTAGGACTAGGGTTCCTACCGGCTCTACTCCTTAGGTTATAAGGGCAGGACAGCGGAGGTTGGGGGCGAGGGCGCGTGCGCCGGCGCGTTGGCGCTGTCGCGAGGAAGGAGGGCGGCGGCGGTTAGGGCTGGCGGCGGCTAGGGTTCCGGCTCCTTTGGGAGCCGGGCAATAGGGATAGAAAATATCTTTATTGCTTCATTCCGAATAGAGTCTTACAGCCTATATTTATAACTTAGATAACTTGCATAATAATTAACCTAAGATAACTTGTGGGCCAAGCCCCTAACTACTGCCCAGTGGGCCTCCTCCGGTTATAAGCTAAACCGGTCATAACATTGATAAGTATGCTGACAAAGCAATATGGAACAAGGTTGTGAACATCCAACCAATGCAAGCATCGGTTTTCTGGTTGTGTGCTACATCTCCTGCATACTGTTTCTAATACCATTCAAATGCAGTTGATTGCTACATGGTGATGTTTTCTGCATCTTTTGTTTCATCGGTTCTTAATGTTTGGAAGGGACTTGGATTTCCATGTATGGGGTAGATGCTTCTATTATCATCATGAATTTTTTACATAAGAATTTTATTAATTATTAAATGCTATACTTTGGGCCTGTGTGATGGTTAGACAGTGGTCTTGAAGGTATTTTTAGCTTTCTAGACGGCCTTCATAGTTTATTTCTAATGCTACTGGTGGTTGTTAGGATTAGCTCATGATCTGTTGTGTGTAGATGTTCATCTATATACATGGGACTGAGGGATGTGATCTGATCTTTTATTTAGGATTTTTTTTAATTAGCAAGCCCGATGGTCTCCATTCCTAGGTTAGTGCTATCTTTTTTTTGTTGGTAAGTTGTGCCGTGCTGATTTCCGTTTTAATTAGTAGTATCTGAGACAGTGATGGCTATTATCTCTTTGTGCTAAGTTGGAGTCATGTGGAAATCATTATTCATTTTCATTTTGGTTGCAAGCATGGTAATACGAAATGAAGAAGAATATGACAACACAGTGCAATGAAGTGCTTGTGAAGATATGAAGAATCTATCACAAGGATTGTGTTGTTCAAATGAGATGAGAGAAACACTATGGAGATGCATATGGGGAACTTCTACTTTGTCGCATCTCTTAATGATGTCCTGCTTTTTTAGTTCACTTCTTTTAATCTATTAATTTCTGTACAATTTCATGCATCCAATATTAAACTTGCACATGTACGATTCTGTCTAATGGTCGTTCCGCACTTGTGCACCTGGGACATGTTTGCTGCAGTAAAACTTTAGCTCACTTCCAATGTGTTGTACTCCTGAAGGGTGCCATTATTTGCCACATTTTTCATTAGTGCTGCCGTTGTATCTAGATTAGCAGGTTGGCTTTGGATGGCGTGCGTGCACAGCAGACCATGCCAGCAAAAAATCGTTTAAGCGCACGTTCATATGATCCGCTGAAGTCACACAAAAGCGTTCTAGCTGGCCGAGCGACAACTACCAGTCGCAGTATCACCACCGGGCACGGCAGAGCGCGCCTATCCGTCTAGTATACTCCATTGCCAAAAAAAGGATGCTGATAACGCTGACCCATGTGATGGGAGTAAGAGCATGTACAATGGTTGATAAGATAGTCTTATCTTAAGTTTTGCATGTAATTTAGAGATGACAAAGAAAAATGTCTACAATGGATCATCTCTTAGCCTTATCTTTAATGACTAGTAATTCCTAAAAATGTGGTGAGACATATTGTGCTAAGAGATCATTTCTTGTCTTATCTTAAATAAGAGAAGACAAGCCTTTTCTTATGAGTTCTTTCTCCTCCACCTCATTATTTATCCTACGTGGCACTCTTAAGATAGCATCATTGTACATGCCTTAACACCCATCCACATGCCTTATAACTTATAGATTGCGCCATGTCATCACATGCATATGAGAATCTTTTTGAATTTCTAGTTTTTAAAATGTTTTATCTCCTAAATGAAAATTCGATTGAAGATTCGTTTTCACCACTAAATTCATCGTGACGAGATCTTCGAAACTAGATCTCATATCAATATGTTTTGATGATTTTTTTGGTTAAAAGTTGCCAAGTCTATTGCACATGAATTGTCATGGTGTTTACACTGAAGTTGTCATGATATGTTTCAAATTTTTCTTCTACATTTAGAAGTAAATTTTGACATATTATAAAACGGAATTAGACTTGCCATGAATCATAAACTAAAATTGTCATGATATATGCACTTAAAATTGTCATTGTTCATACAAAAAATAATTTTCATGGTCAAAGCACTGGAATTGCCATGGTCAAAATACTAAAATTGCCATGATCTATAAACTAAAATTGTCACATTGCAACTTTACTGTAAACACTATGACAACTACAGTGTAAATATCATGACAATTTTTGCCTAATTTTTTTTGTTGAAACATATCAACATGCGATCTAGTTTTGAAAATCTCGCCGAGACGGATTTAATAGTGAAAACGGATTTTTAATTGGATTTTTAATTAGAAGATAAAACATTTTTAAGTCAAAAACCAAAAAGATTCCCACTGATGTCATCTGTTTTGATGTGGCAAAATGAATGGTAATGGAGACGTTTGGGCCATATTGCTTCGTGCCACACGTGTGGGTGTTATCATTTGGGGAAAAAACGATACTGCGTCCATACTACATCACACAAATCTTGGTATACTTAGCTGCAAAAGTAGCCACAAATTTGTACTCCCTCCATCCGGAAATACTTGTCGCAGAAATGGATACAAATGGATGTATCTAGAACTAAAATACATCTAGATACATCCATTCTCCGGACAAGTATTTTCGGACGGAGGGAGTACACTACTTTCATATAAGTGAGGATATTAATTAGTAGTGAAAGTGCGTTATATCGACTAGAGAGGGGGGGGTGAATAGACGATTTTTATGAAAGTCTTCATTCCTGGGAGTTTTGAAGACAAACGATAGAAATGAATCTATAACCATGCAGCGGAAGGTAGACTACCCTAGACAAGCCATAGTCAAGTATTTAATGAAGTGAAAGCACAAAGACTAACAACAGCTAGACAGTACGAATCAGGATGGGAGATAATATGAAACCAATCTGAACAAACAGTCACACAGTGAAGACAAATGGACAATGCAAATAGGTAATGACTTCACAAGGACCAACTGTAAATAAAGAGATGGGAAGGGTAGAACCAGTGAGCTTGGTGAAGACAAAGGTTTGGTAGACCAGTTTCAACTGCGGTGACAGTTGTACGTCTGGTTAGGGCGGCTAGGTATTTAAATCTGAGGACACACAGTCCCGGACACCCAGTCCTGAACACGCAGCTCAGGACACTCAATCCTCACCGCATTCCCCTTGAGCTAAGGTCACACAGACCTCGCCCAATCACTCTGGTAAGTCTTCAAGGTAGAATTTCAAACCTTCACAGACTTCGTTCACTGGCGATCCACAATGACTCTTGGATGCTCAGAACGCGACGCCTAACCGGCTGGAGGATTCACAGTCCTCAAGTGTAATAAGTCTTCAGATCACATAGACAGGAAGACTTAAGTGATGCCTAACACTCTTTGGCTTTGGGTGTTTAGGGCTTTATCCTCGCAAGGAATTCTCTCTCAAAGGCTTCGAGGTGGGTTGCTCTCAAACGACAAAAGCCGTACTCTAACTCTGAGCAGCCAACCGTTTATGGTTGTAGGGGGTGGGCTATTTATAGCCACTAGGCAACCCGACCTGATTTGTCCGAAATGACCCTTGGTCACTAAGGAACTGACACGTGTTCCAACGGTCAGATTTCAAACACACACGGCAACTTTACTTGGACTACAAGCAAAGCTGATTTATCCAACTCTGGACAAGATTTGCTCTCGTAGTCTTCACTTGAAGACATAGGATTTTGGTTAAGCATCACTTCAGTCATTCTGACTGGTTTTCTTGGACCCCACTTAACAGTATGGTGGTTCCTATGACTCAACAAAGAAGAAAAAGAACGACGAAAAAACTAAGTCTTCGCGCTCCATAGTCTTCATGTGATGTCTTCTCTTGTCATAGTCTTCAATGTGAATGTCTTCACATACCACCTTTGACTTCAATGTCTTCTTACATTTTTAGGGGTCATCTCTGGTAGGAAAACCGAATCAATGAGGGACTTCTACCTGTGTTATCCTGCAATTCTCACAAACACATTAGTCCCTCAACTAGGTTTGTCGTCAATACTCCAAAACCAACTAGGGGTGGCACTAGATGCACTTACAATCTTCCCCTTTTTGGTGATTGATGACAAACTAGTTGAAGTTTTCAACGGGGAATATAATATGTGAAATTGTAAAGGATAGGGGATTGTCTTCATAAGTGGCAAAGGCTCCCCCTGAAGATGTGCATATAAGTAATTTGCTTTTGGTATGCAAATGCACATGGCAGGTTGTACTTGTGGAGATCCTCTTCAACTTATGATGACAATTCATCATGCATGAAAAGTATGTGAAGATAATGACATGCATAATGAAAAATGGACGTCTGCAAAATGATCTAAGTGCGGAATTTGTCGTCGCACATGCGGAGTTTATCATCGCATCACAGAAAAGCAAATAAGTAGCAGACGACCATCGAGTTTGAGTGTTACAACTCAAAGAACCAAATGTATCAAAACACGAGAGTTGTAAACACTAGGAAAAATATAAAACCACCGCCCATATGGACCCTCTTGAAGACTATCAAACTCATATGCTTCTCCCCCTTTTGTCAGTAAGGACCAAAAAGGTTTGAAGACATAGAGCACCTACTCGTTCCCACGAGGAGTTGGTGAAGCAGCAGGGTCGTCGGAGTTGGTTGGCGGTGCAGACGAACTCGGTGCAGTGGTGATTCGCGCCGAAGGTGGTGAAGTAGCATCGTCTTCATCATCGATGACACGTGCATTCACTGTTGCAGCAGAGGAGGAGAACTCAGAGTCTTCAAAAGACGGAGTTCGTCGCAGCACAGTCCTTCTTGGAGGTGTTGAGTCAAACTTGAAGCGTTCAGAGAAGCCATCCTCTTGAAGATCATCTTCAGAACACATAAGAGTCAGCCCTTTCCATGTATGCCGACAGGTTTCATGGGCAACAAAGGCATTCTTGGTGGCAAGGTTGCGAATCCTGTTTACGTCCACCAAGAAGCTTTGCATTTGGCGTTTTAGCCAGTCATGATGCTTATCCTGTTTCTGATGAAGGGCAACCAGAAGCTCTCGGTCATTGAGAACACGGGATCGCTTCTTGGGCCTTTGTGCAATGGTGCTTTCAGTGGCTTCAGTGAGGGCACGATGAGGTGCACGGGTAGTACCAGCCAGAGGATAAACACGAGTGACTGCTGGGTCGCCTTCAATGTGTTGAGAGAAACTTTTCTTATCAGCATTCTGAAGACTAAGGGGCTCCTTGGCAGGCTTTGGATAGATGGCTTCAACTAACATATCGATGTCAGGCAGAAAGATCCGATGATTGCGAGCAGAGGGCTGATAGGTGACAGCTGAGTGTAGTTTGATCAGCCGCATAATCCATGGAGCGTAAAACTTCAAGCCAAAGAGATCAGATCCTGATGCAGCAAGTTGGCGGATGAAGAAGTCTTGTGCATTGAAGCATTTGCCGTGAAGAATATGGAAGACCAAAGTCTTCATTGCACCTTCTAGCTTTGCATGTGGAGAATGTCCTTTGATGGGCCAGAGAGTTCGCCTTATGATGTGATAGATGGTGCGTGGCAGATACTCAAGGTCTTCAACAAAGAACTCCTTAGGATATTCAGCATCTGGAGGCAAAGGCTTCATCATGCTAAGCATCTGACTCATGTTTGGTTCAGGCTTGTGAAAAATGCTCTCCATAGCTGCACTGTGAAGCTGACAACCAGGTTCATAAAGATCTCCTAGAGTGGGCAGATGTAACACCCTCGATGCGACTATATCTCCCACGTGTCGAGGCACGACTTAGAGGCATAATCGCATTGAAGGCATATGTCGCAAGTTAGGCAATCTTCACAACATCCCATGTAATATAAATCATAAAGGGAAGATAACATAGTTGGCTTACACTCGCCACGTCAATCAAGTACATAAATAACATTACATCAACCAAACACTCATGGCCCGACTACGGCGCCAAAATAAAAGATAACCCAACATGCGACACGGTCCCGATCACCCCCAACTGGGCACCACTACTGATCATCAGGAAAGGAACACATAGTAACATTGAGAGTCCTCGTCGAACTCCCACTTGAGCTCAAGCGCGTCTCCTGGAGCGGAATCATCAGGCCCTGCATCTGGTGTAATAGTAATCTGTGAGCCACAGGGACTCAGCAATCTCGCACCCTCGCGATCAAGACTATTTAAGCTTATAGGTAAGGCAAGGTAAATATGTGTGGAGCTGCAGCAAGCGACTAGCAAATATGGTGTCTAACTTATTCGCAAAATAGAGCGAGAAGAGGAGGCAAAGCGCGAGCGAGAAACTAGAGAGCAACCTGCGCAAACATTACTCCAACACCGTGTCCACTTCCCGGACTCCGCCGAGAAGAGGCCATCACGGTAACACACTCAGTTGATTCATTTTAATTAAGTTAAGGTTCAAGTTATCTACAACCGGACATTAACAAATTCCCATATGCCCATAACCGCGGGCATGGCTTTCGAAAGTTCAAATCCCTGCAGGGAAGTCCCAACTTAGCCCATGACAAGCTCACGGTCAACGAAGGAATAGACCTCCTCCCAAGACGTTCCAATCAGACTCGGTATCTCGGTAATTCAAGACACTTCGACAGGTTAAAACAAGACCAGCAACACTGCCCGAATGTGCCGACAAATCCCGATAGGAGCTGCACATATCTCTTTCTCAGGGCACACTTAGATTGTCTTAGGTACGGGTAGGCCAGCCCAGAGTTGCCCCTGGTGGCCACCGGCAGCTGACAGGTGGACCAACACTCAGAGGAGCACTGGCCCCGGGGGGGGGGGGGTTAAAATAATGATGACCCTTGAGTCCGCAGAACCCAAGGGAAAAAAAGGCTAGGTGGCACATGGTAAAACCAAGGTTGGGCATTGCTGGAAAAGCTTTAATCAAGGCGAACTATCAAGGGGTTCCCATTATAACCCAATCGCGTAAGGAACGCAAAATCCTGGAACATAACACCGATATGACGGAAACTAGGGCGGCAAGAGTGGAACAAAACACTAGGCGAGAGGCCGAGCCTTCCACCCTTTACCAAGTATATAGATGCATTAAGATAACAAGGCAATATAATGATATCCCAACAAGTAAATAAATGTTCCAACAAGGAACGACCTTCAATCTTCACCTGCAACTAACAACGCTATAAGAGGGCTGAGCAAAGCGGTAACATAGCCAATCAACGGTTTCCTAGGACATGGTGGGTTAGAGGTTTGACATGGCAATTTGGGAGGCTTGAAAGCAAGTGCTAGGCATCGTAGCATTGGCATAGCAAAAGAGCGAGCAAACTAGCATAGCAAAGATAGTAGTGATTTCGAGGGTATGATCATCTTGCCTGCACAGTTGTCAGAGTTGACTGGATCCTCGAAAGCAAACTCAACGGGCTCCTCGTTAGCGAACTCGTCTCCCGGCTCTACCCAAACAAGACAAGCAAGCAACAAGGACACAATCAACCACGTGCAAGGATCAAACAAGACGATGCAAAGATGGTATGCTATGCGGGATGCGATGCGGGATGAATAATGCAAGATATGACAGGAAATGCAAGAACCTGGCCTCAACTTGGAAATCCAAGTGTGTCACTGGAAAGGTGAGATGAAATCGCTTGAAAACGATATAAAGAACGCCGAAATCGGAGTTACGGTTTGGAAATGGCAAGCGATTCAAATATGACACCGGTCTACAATTTACAGCAAGTAGCCATCTAAATGCAATGAGATGAACATGCTACAGCATCCAAACATGGCAACAAAATACATGGCAGGAAGGCATTCAAGATGCTTAACAAAAGTCTAGCACTGAGCTACGGCCAATTCATTCATTAACAGGTTCAAACAAGCATGGCAAAAATGCATATGACAAACAGATCTCAGACTTAGTGAAATTAACACTTGTCTGGAATTTCAGATCAGATAGCACTCTTCGGAGCAACAAAACTACATGCTACAGGACCTGAACATGGCAAAGTAAAGCATGGCATGGAGCTGCTCAAAGATCTTAACAAAAGTCCCTTAGTGACCTTGAGCCAAAAGGGATCAGAAAATACAATTGCAAGCATGTGAACATAGCAAAAACATAAGCAGATCACAGACTTAGTGAAAAACTGGCACATGCTGAAACATATCTCAAGTAGGCATGTTTACAAGCTCGATGCACTCACCACAGGGCAAGTCATGACAAACTAAGCATACACCCATTAAGAAGGCACAAAATGCAAGGTATACATGGCAAGAACAATAGCATAGCATGCACGGATCAACTACAACATCATCGGCAAAATTGCAAACAAGTTGACAATCTGCCCAGATTCGCAAAGTAGCGAAAGTAGAGCTCGATTGACTCAAGCTAGGGTGCTCCATAATTGCAAACAAAGATATTGATGGATAGACACTACAAGATTAACAAAACATCCTTACTGATCATCCTCAAAAGAGGCACGGATCACTAGGAAACAACATGAACATATGGCATCATGAGATAAACAGCTCAAGGACTTAGTGGAAATGCTAAGTCCCTGAAAACAGAATTAACAAGTGCACCACTTTGTAAGCTTGTACTAGTCACCTCACACATCACAAAAATACATGGGTTGCACCTCTGGAGAGATGACAAAACCCTTAACAAAACGTATGTAGAACTCATGGGCATAGCATGCACACAATAATCATGGCAAAAATGACAAAAAACTAAATGGAGCAGCAGATCTGACAATTTTCTCAAGTAGCCCTCTTCTAACAGCATTTCGGGCATCAAGATGAACTCAAATGAAAATGATGCAATGGAGTGAAATGATGTACTCTCTGAGATGAACATTTTGATATGCTATATGCATGAATCGGAGCTACGGTTGCAAAGTTACGAGGCTATGAACAGGAGCACTTGGATCTGGAATTTTTGGACTTGGACGAAATTCAACCTCACAGAAAAAGTCAACTCGGGACACGGAAGCCGAGGCGGTGGCGGATCTCGCCGGAGCTCCTCGCCGGAGAGGGGATTCGGCGACGAGGAGGACGGCGGAGGGCGGCGAGGCGCGGGCCGGGTCGAGGTGGCGGCGGAGCGGCGGAGGCGGCGGCGCGCTCCGGCCGGCGCGGGCGGCGGCGGACGAGGGAGACGACGGCGGGCGAGGGAGACGAGGCCCCGGGTGGCGGCGGCGGATCCCGGGCCGCGGGGGCCGGCCACGGGCCGCGCGGGCCCGCGAGGAGTGCGGCGGCGATGTGGGGCACCCACGCCACGGGGCGCACCCCGGTTGGTGGCGGCGATTTGTCCGGGGGGGGGGTCGGACGTGTCCGGCGCGGCAGAAGACGGATCTAGGGTTTTCGGGGGGAGAAGAAGACCCGGATTCGGAGGGGTCTTTAAATAGGCATAGAGGGAGCTAGGAGAGTCCAAATGAGTTGCGGTTTTTGGCCACGCGATCGTGATCGAACGCTCTAGATGATGGAGCAGGTTTAGGTGGGTTTTGGGCCAAATTGGAGGGGTGTTGGGCTGCAACACACACGAGGCCTTTTCGGTCCCTCGGTTAATCGTTGGAGTATCAAACGAAGTCCAAATGATACGAAACTTGACAGACGGTCTACCGGTAGTAAACCAAGGCCGCTTGGCAAGTCTCGGTCCAATCCGGAAATGTTTAATCCCCACACACGAAAGAAAGCTAGAAATGACCATCGAAGGAGAACGAAGCGCCGGAATGCAAAACGGACAACGGGGAAAATGCTCGAATGCAAGAGATGAACATGTATGCAAATGCAATGCACATGATGACATGATATGAGATGCATGACAACGATAACAACACACGGAGACAAGACCCGAACCCGAGAAAAATAAATAACTTAACGCCGGAAACGGCAAGAGTAGGAGTACAAATTGGGGAAGTTACATCCGGGGTGTTACAGCAGACCAGTGAGCTCAATGATATCAAAGGCTTTGGCTTCGTAATGAACATTGCCTGTCATCCAATCAAGGACCCAAGTCTTCGGATCTCTGTTGTAGCCACGAATATGAACAGTGGCATAGAATTGGAGCAGCAATTCTTCGTTCCAGTGCTCCTTGTCAGTGACGAACGGCAACAATCCAGACTCTCTGAAGCAATCCAGAGCTTCTTCCAAACAAGGCAGACCAGTTATGGCTTCAGTGTCAAGGCGCATATGTGGGAAAATGCGACCTTGATTGTACAGAATGCATGAGTAATAACTGCGCTGCTGATAGCTCCAGAACTGATCAGAAGATATTCTTGCCTTTGAGTAGGGGTTCTTGGCGCTTTGAAGAAGGTGTTGTGTGCCTTGAAGCCATTGATATTAAAAGATCCAGGTGCAGATGCAGTACCTGGAAACCTGGGAAACCTTGGCATTGGCTTCTGAACCTGAGGCCTGTGCTCAACGTGATAGTCAAACTGAGGACCAGCAGCAGGCGGAGGAGTCAGAAAAGGCCATTTTACAGTGATAAGTTAGCCATAGTTGAATGCTTGCTCGATAGTGTGTGGCCTTGGTGGCGGAACAGGAGCAGTGGCATCAACAGAGGCGTTAGGCTGCACATCTGTTGCAGGTGCATCATTGGCTTCATTGGCCTCTGGCACATTGGTTGGTGCAGGCTCCACATTTGCTTCAGCCATGACTACGTCATTGGCTTCATGTTGGTGGTGGCAGCCTCAAGATTCTCAACCTCCACTTGATGAGCTGGAGGGTCGGGCACAGACACGTTCACTTCAGGAACAGCTTCTTCAGAGATTGGGGGTGTAGGGACACGATCTTCTTCTTGTTTGTCATCGGCTGATGCAGCCGGATTGTCTTCAGCACCTTTGGCTTCAGACACGGAGACATTCACAGTCGGAGTGGCATCTAGAAACACTTGACGTGCAACAGATTGGTGGTGCACTTCTCCTTCTGGAACGCTCGAAAGAGGGACTTGAGGCCTTGGTCCTTTGCGAAGCCTGCGTAGCGCTGGCGACGCCTGTGGAGATGGAGTTGGCTGGGCCTCAAAGTCATCATCTTCTTCTTGTACGGGTGGTGTGACTTGAGTACTCGGGGTGTCTTGTTGTTGTGGGTGATCAGCCCATGATGCATCCTGAGCAATTGGCGTCAGAGGACGACCAATGCTGATGAGTTCACTGTTCGTGAGAACAGGCGATGATACCAAGTTGTGCTCAATCTGAGGAAGAACTACATCATCTTCAACATTGTCATGGTGGCCAATGTCTTCAGCAGCGGTGAGATCAACTGCTGGAATGTCTTCAGCAGTGGGAACAATCAGTTAGCGCTCGTGGTGTTCAGATGCAGGGCGAACCATTGAGATAGGTTCAACAACTAAGGGCTCTGTGGGAGCAGCCCGATCCTTCTTGATTTTGCGCTTCTTCTTAGAGGGAGCGACATCAGAAGCTTCAGGATTTTTCCTTTTTCTGGCTTCAGCCTCGGCAGTCCTCGTCTTCTTCAGTTCTGAAGCGGTTGACCTAACCTTTGGCTTCGAGCCAGTCATGCTGCTTGGGAAGACTATGCGAGGTCCTTCCTGCCTTGCAGGTGCAGATTGGTCTGTTGATGGCTTCTTCTTCTTTGCAGCCATTCTTGGGTCGATGCCAGGACGACCAAGAGCCTTGCGCTTCTCAGCCTCATTATAGGCTTGCACACACTTGTCAGCCAGGCTCTTCATGCGCTCACGAGAACATTTAGCTTCTTCACGCTTCTTGAGAAAGGCTTCTTTGAGCTCGTGCAGCATGATCTTGAAGTTTTTGACATCTTGCACGCTGAGCTTGGCCATGTGCTTCTTGAACTGAGCTTTCTCATAGTCGATCTTTTGCTTCAGTTCAACGATGCGCTGAGCTAGAGCTAGCTCAGAAGCAATGGCGCCAGTGAAGGCGACACTGAGGCCAATTGGAAGTTGCAGATCTTCAAAGCTGAGGTTGGGCGTGTCAGACCACTCATCGATGAAGTTATGGATGATTGCCACATCAAAGAGAGGCAAATCATTGAAGATCTCTGCTTCTTCCTTGCTCTTGATCAGTTGCTCAAGAGCGTCATCTGCAAGATCTTCATCACTGGACAGATCAATGGCATCATTGCGCAGAATAGCAGCAGCAGTCAGTGCCTGATCAGTATTCTTTCTCATCTCAGTCTTCTTGGAGATACGTGATAGATCTTCAGACTGCACACTGTCTTCAGGAGGTGCAGTAGCCAGTGGCTTCGCATGTAAGACCTTTGGTGCAGGAGCAGGCTTTGAAGCTTTAGGCTTCTTCAGTTTCTTTGGCTTCGGCGGTGCAGGCGCTTCATCAGATTCAGCGTCATCTGCAGGCTCATCCACGGATGTCCCTTGAACCATGATATGAGTGATGAGACCTTCCAGGTTGTAGAAGGGCCCAACAAGATTGGGTTCAGCTTCACGGGTGCCATCGGCACGGGGAGCAGAAGGACCAGGGTTGAAGTCTAGTCCCAATGACTTCTTGTTTTGCTTAGCCGAATTCTTGGCAAACTGGAAGTTGCGCTTGAACAGATTGTCGTCACGACACCATAGCAATGACGTGAAGGAAATATGCCCTAGAGGCAATAATAAAGTTATTATTTATTTCCTTATAATCATGATAAATGTTTATTATTCATGCTAGAATTGTATTAACCGGAAACATAATACATGTGTGAATACATAGACAAACAAAGTGTCACTAGTATGCCTCTACTTGACTAGCTCGTTAATCAAAGATGGTTATGTTTCCTAACCATGAACAATGAGTTGTTATTTGATTAACGAGGTCACATCATTAGTTGAATGATCTGATTGACATGACCCATTCCATTAGCTTAGCACCCGATCGTTTAGTATGTTGCTATTGCTTTCTTCATGACTTATACATGTTCCTATAACTATGAGATTATGCAACTCCCGTTTACCGGAGGAACACTTTGGGTACTACCAAACGTCACAACGTAACTGGGTGATTATAAAGGAGTACTACAGGTGTCTCCAATGGTACATGTTGGGTTGGCGTATTTCGAGATTAGGTTTTGTCACTCCGATTGTCGGAGAGGTATCTCTGGGGCCCTCTCGGTAATACACATCACATAAGCCTTGCAAGCATTGTAACTAAGATGTTAGTTGTGAGATGATGTATTACGGAACGAGTAAAGAGACTTGCCGGTAACGAGATTGAACTAGGTATTGGATACCGATGATCGAATCTCGAGCAAGTAACATACCGATGACAAAGGGAACAACGTATGTTGTTATGCAGTCTGACCGATAAAGATCTTCGTAGAATATGTAGGAGCCAATATGGGCATCCAGGTCCCGCTATTGGTTATTGACCGGAGACGTGTCTCGGTCATGTCTACATTGTTCTCGAACCCGTAGGGTCCGCACGCTTAACGTTACGATGACAGTTATTATGAGTTTATGCATTTTGATGTACCGAAGGTTGTTTGGAGTCTCGGATGTGATCACGGACATGACGAGGAGTCTCGAAATGGTCGAGACGTAAAGATTGATATATTGGAAGCCTATGTTTGGATATCGGAAGTGTTCCGGGTGAAATCGGGATTTTACCGGAGTACCGGGAGGTTACCGGAACCCCCTGGGAATCATATGGGCCTTAGTGGGCCTTAGTGGAAAGGTGAAAGGGCTGCCCATAAGGGCTGCGCGCCTCCCCCCTCCCCTAGTCCTATTAGGACTAGGAGAGGTGGCCGGCCACCCCTCTCCCTCTTTCCCCCTTGGGAATCCTAGTTGGAATAGGATTGGGGGGGGGGAGTCCTACTCCCGGAAGGAGAAGGACTCCTCCTGCGCCCTCCTCCTAGGCCGGCGCCCCCCTCCCCCTTGGCTCCTTTATATACTGAGGCAGAGGCACCCCAGAAACGAACAAGTTGATCCACGTGATCTATTCCTTAGCCGTGTGCGGTGCCCCCTGCCACCATATTCCTCGATAATACTGTAGCGGAGTTTAGGCGAAGCCCTGCTGCTGTAGTACATCAAGATCGTCACCACGCCGTCGTGCTGACGGAACTCTTCCCCGACACTTTGCTGGATCGGAGTCCGGGGATCGTTATCGAGCTGAACGTGTGCTCGAACTCGGAGGTGCCGTAGTTTCGGTGCTTGATCAGTTGGATCGTGAAGACGTACGACTACTTCCTCTACGTCGGTTCAGCGCTTCCGCAGTCGGTCTGCGTTGGGTACGTAGACAACACTCTCCCCTCTCGTTGCTATGCATCACCATGATCTTGCATGTGCGTAGGAAATTTTTTGAAATTACTACATTCCCCAACAGTGGCATCCGAGCCTAGGTTATTTATGTTGATGTTATATGCACGAGTAGAACACTTGTGGACGATACAAGTCATACTGCCTACCAGCATGTCATACTTTGGTTCGGCGGTATTGTTGGACGAGACGACCCGGACCAACCTTACGCGTACGCTTACGCGAGATCGGTTCCCTCGACGTGCTTTGCACATAGATGGCTTGCGGGCGACTGTCTCTCCAACTTTAGTTGAACCAAGTATGGCTATGCCCGGTCCTTGCGAAGGTTAAAACGGAGTCTATTTGACAAACTATCGTTGTGGTTTTGATGCGTAGGTGAGATTGGTTCTTGCTTAAAGCCCATAGCAGCCACGTAAAACTTGCAACAACAAAGTAGAGGACGTCTAACTTGTTTTTGCAGGGCATGTTGTGATGTGATATGGTCAAGGCATGATTTTTATTGTATGAGATGATCATGTTTTGTAACCGAGTTATCGGCAACTGGCAGGAGCCATATGGTTGTCGCTTTATTGTATGCAATGCAATCGCTCTGTAATGCTTTACTTTATCACTAAGAGGTAGCGATAGTCGTAGAAGCATAAGATTGGCGAGACGACAACGATGCTACGATGGAGATCAAGGTGTCGCGCCGGTGACGATGGTGATCATGACGGTGCTTCGGAGATGGAGATCACAAGCACAAGATGATGATGGCCATATCATATCACTTATATTGATTGCATGTGATGTTTATCTTTTTATGCATCTTATCTTGCTTTGATTGACGGTAGCATTATAAGATGATCTCTCACTAAATTATCAAGAAGTGTTCTCCCTGAGTATGCACCGTTGCCAAAGTTCGTCGTGCCCAGACACCATGTGATGATCGGGTGTGATAAGCTCTACGTCCATCTACAACGGGTGCAAGCCAGTTTTGCACACGCAGAATACTCAGGTTAAACTTGACGAGCCTAGCATATGTAGATATGGCCTCGGAACACGGAGACCGAAAGGTCGAGCGTGAATCATATAGTAGATATGATCAACATAACGATGTTCACCATTGAAAACTACTCCATCTCACGTGATGATCGGTTATGGTTTAGTTGATTTGGATCACGTAATCACTTAGAAGATTAGAGGGATGTCTATCTAAGTGGGAGTTCTTAAGTAATTTGATTAATTGAACTTAAACTTATCATGAACTTAGTACCTGATAGTATCTTGCTTGTTTATGTTGATTGTAGATAGATGGCTCGTGCTGTTGTTCCGTTGAATTTTAATGCGTTCCTTGAGAAAGCAAAATTGAAAGATGATGGTAGCAATTATACGGACTGGGTTCGTAACTTGAGGATTATCCTCATTGCTGCTCAGAAGAATTACGTCCTTGAAGCACCGCTGGGTGCCAGGCCTGCTGCTGGAGCAACACCAGATGTTATGAACGTCTGGCAGAGCAAAGCTGATGACTACTCGATAGTTCAGTGTGCCATGCTTTACGGCTTAGAATCGGGACTTCAACGACGTTTTGAACGTCATGGAGCATATGAGATGTTCCAGGAGTTGAAGTTAATATTTCAAGCAAATGCCCGGATTGAGAGATATGAAGTCTCCAATAAGTTCTATAGCTGCAAGATGAAGGAGAACAGTTCTGTCAGTGAGCATATACTCAAAATGTCTGGGTATAATAATCACTTGATTCAATTGGGAGTTAATCTTCCGGATGATTGCGTCATTGACAGAATTCTCCAATCACTGCCACCAAGCTACAAAAGCTTCGTGATGAACTATAATATGCAAGGGATGAACAAGACTATTCCCGAGCTCTTCGCAATGCTGAAAGCTGCGGAGGTAGAAATCAAGGAGCATCAAGTGTTGATGGTTAACAAGACAACTAGTTTCAAGAAAAAGGGCAAAGGGAAGAAGAAGGGGAACTTCAAAAAGAACGGCAAGCAAGTTGCTGCTCAAGAGAAGAAACCCAAGTCTGGACCTAAGCCTGAAACTGAGTGCTTCTACTGCAAGCAGACTGGTCACTGGAAGCGGAACTGCCCCAAGTATTTGGCGGATAAGAAGGATGGCAAGGTGAACAAAGGTATATGTGATATACATGTTATTGATGTGTACCTTACTAGAGCTCGCAGTAGCACCTGGGTATTTGATACTGGTTCTGTTGCTAATATTTGCAACTCGAAACAGGGACTATGGAATAAGCGGGCACTGGCAAAGGACGAGGTGACGATGCGCGTGGGAAACGGTTCCAAAGTCGATGTGATCGCGGTCGGCACGCTACCTCTACATCTACCTTTGGGATTAATATTAGACCTAAATAATTGTTATTTGGTGCCAGCGTTGAGCATGAACATTATATCTGGATCTTGTTTAATGCGAGACGGTTATTCATTTAAATCAGAGAATAATGGTTGTTCTATTTATATGAGTAATATCTTTTATGGTCATGCACCCTTGAAGAGTGGTCTATTCTTATTGAATCTCGATAGTAGTAATACACATATTCATAATGTTGAAGCCAAAAGATGCAGAGTTGATAATGAAAGTGCAACTTATTTGTGGCACTGTCGTTTAGGTCATATCGGTGTAAAGCGCATGAAGAAACTCCATACTGACGGACTTTTGGAACTACTTGATTATGAATCACTTGGTACTTGCGAACCGTGCCTCATGGGCAAGATGACTAAAACACCGTTCTCCGGTACTATGGAGAGAGCAACAGATTTGTTGGAAATCATACATACCGATGTATGTGGTCCGATGAATATTGAGCCTCGTGGTGGATATCGTTATTTTCTCACCTTCACAGATGATTTAAGCAGATATGGGTATATCTACTTAATGAAACATAAATCTGAAACATTTGAAAAGTTCAAAGAATTTCAGAGTGAAGTTGAAAATCATCATAACAAGAAAATAAAGTTTCTACGATCTGATCGTGGAGGAGAATATTTGAGTTACGAGTTTGGTGTACATTTGAAAAACTGTGGAATAGTTTCGCAACTCACGCCACCCGGAACACCACAGCGTAATGGTGTGTCCGAACATCGTAATCGTACTTTACTAGATATGGTGCGATCTATGATGTCTCTTACAGATTTACCGCTATCATTTTGGGGTTATGCTTTAGAGATGGCCGCATTCACGTTAAATAGGGCACCATCAAAATCTGTTGAGACGACGCCTTATGAACTGTGGTTTGGCAAGAAACCAAAGTTGTCGTTTCTTAAAGTTTGGGGCTGCGATGCTTATGTGAAAAAGCTTCAACCTGATAAGCTCGAACCCAAATCGGAGAAATGTGTCTTCATAGGATACCCAAAGGAGACTGTTGGGTACACCTTCTATCATAGATCCGAAGGCAAGACATTCGTTGCTAAGAATGGATCCTTTCTAGAGAAGGAGTTTCTCTCGAAAGAAGTGAGTGGGAGGAAAGTAGAACTTGACGAGGTAACTGTACCTGCTCCCTTACTGGAAAGTAGTACATCACAGAAAACTGTTTCAGTGACACCTACACCAGTTAGTGAGGAAGCTAATGATAATGATCATGAAACTTCAGATCAAGATACTACTGAACCTCGTAGATCAACCAGAGTAAGATCCGCACTAGAGTGGTACGGTAATCCTGTTCTGGAAGTCATGCTACTAGATCATGATGAACCTATGGACTATGAAGAAGCGATGGTGAGCCCAGATTCCGCAAAGTGGCTTGAAGCCATGAAATCTGAGATGGGATCCATGTATGAGAACAAAGTATGGACTTTGGTTGACTTGCCTGATGATCGGCAAGCAATTGAGAATAAATGGATCTTCAAGAAGAAGACTGACGCTGATGGTAATGTTACTGTCTACAAAGCTCGACTTGTCGCGAAAGGTTTTCGACAAGGTCAAGGGGTTGACTATGATGAGACTTTCTCACCTGTAGCGATGCTTAAGTCTGTCCGAATCATGTTAGCGATTGCCGCATTTTATGATTATGAAATTTGGCAGATGGATGTCAAAACTGCATTCCTGAATAGATTTCTGGAAGAAGAGTTGTATATGATGCAACCGGAAGGTTTTGTCGATCCAAAGGGAGCTAACAAAGTGTGCAAGCTCCAGCGATCCATTTATGGACTGGTGCAAGCCTCTCGGAGTTGGAATAAACGCTTTGATAGTGTGATCAAAGCATTTGGTTTTATACAGACTTTTGGAGAAGCCTGTATTTACAAGAAAGTGAGTGGGAGCTCTGTAGCATTTCTTATATTATATGTGGATGACATATTACTAATTGGAAATGATATAGAATTTCTGGATAGCATAAAGGGATACTTGAATAAGAGTTTTTCAATGAAAGACCTCGGTGAAGCTGCTTACATATTAGGCATTAAGATCTATAGAGATAGATCAAGACGCTTAATTGGACTTTCACAAAGCACATACCTTGACAAAGTTTTGAAGAAGTTCAAAATGGATCAAGCAAAGAAAGGGTTCTTGCCTGTGTTACAAGGTGTGAAGTTGAGTAAGACTCAATGCCCGACCACTGCAGAAGATAGAGAGAAAATGAAAGATGTTCCCTATGCTTCAGCCATAGGCTCTATCATGTATGCAATGCTGTGTACCAGACCTGATGTGTGCCTTGCTATAAGTTTAGCAGGGAGGTACCAAAGTAATCCAGGAGTGGATCACTGGACAGCGGTCAAGAACATCCTGAAATACCTGAAAAGGACTAGGGATATGTTTCTCGTATATGGAGGTGACAAAGAGCTCACCGTAAAAGGTTACGTTGATGCAAGCTTTGACACTGATCCGGACGATTCTAAATCGCAAACCGGATACGTGTTTACATTAAACGGTGGAGCTGTCAGTTGGTGCAGTTCTAAACAAAGCGTCGTAGCGGGATCTACATGTGAAGCGGAGTACATAGCTGCTTCGGAAGCAGCAAATGAAGGAGTCTGGATGAAGGAGTTCATATCCGATCTAGGTGTCATACCTAGTGCATCGGGTCCAATGAAAATCTTTTGTGACAATACTGGTGCAATTGCCTTGGCAAAGGAATCCAGATTTCACAAAAGGACCAAACACATCAAGAGACGCTTCAATTCCATCCGGATCTAGTCCAGGTGGGATACATAGAGATTTGCAAGATACATACGGATCTGAATGTTGCAGACCCGTTGACTAAGCCTCTTCCACGAGCAAAACATGATCAGCACCAAGGCTCCATGGGTGTTAGAATCATTACAGTGTAATCTAGATTATTGACTCTAGTGCAAGTGGGAGACTGAAGGAAATATGCCCTAGAGGCAATAATAAAGTTATTATTTATTTCCTTATAATCATGATAAATGTTTATTATTCATGCTAGAATTGTATTAACCGGAAACATAATACATGTGTGAATACATAGACAAACAAAGTGTCACTAGTATGCCTCTACTTGACTAGCTCGTTAATCAAAGATGGTTATGTTTCCTAACCATGAACAATGAGTTGTTATTTGATTAACGAGGTCACATCATTAGTTGAATGATCTGATTGACATGACCCATTCCATTAGCTTAGCACCCGATCGTTTAGTATGTTGCTATTGCTTTCTTCATGACTTATACATGTTCCTATAACTATGAGATTATGCAACTCCCGTTTACCGGAGGAACACTTTGGGTACTACCAAACGTCACAACGTAACTGGGTGATTATAAAGGAGTACTACAGGTGTCTCCAATGGTACATGTTGGGTTGGCGTATTTCGAGATTAGGTTTTGTCACTCCGATTGTCGGAGAGGTATCTCTGCGGCCCTCTCGGTAATACACATCACATAAGCCTTGCAAGCATTGTAACTAAGATGTTAGTTGTGAGATGATGTATTACGGAACGAGTAAAGAGACTTGCCGGTAACGAGATTGAACTAGGTATTGGATACCGACGATCGAATCTCGAGCAAGTAACATACCGATGACAAAGGGAACAACGTATGTTGTTATGCGGTCTGACCGATAAAGATCTTCGTAGAATATGTAGGAGCCAATATGGGCATCCAGGTCCCGCTATTGGTTATTGATCGGAGACGTGTCTCGGTCATGTCTACATTGTTCTCGAACCCGTAGGGTCCGCACGCTTAACGTTACGATGACAGTTATTATGAGTTTATGCATTTTGATGTACCGAAGGTTGTTCGGAGTCCCGGATGTGATCACGGACATGACGAGGAGTCTCGAAATGGTCGAGACGTAAAGATTGATATATTGGAAGCCTATGTTTGGATATCGGAAGTGTTCCAGGTGAAATCAGGATTTTACCGGAGTACCGGGAGGTTACCGGAACCCCCCGGGAATCATATGGGCCTTAGTGGGCCTTAGTGGAAAGGTGAAAGGGCTGCCCATAAGGGCTGCGCGCCTCCCCCCCTCCCCTAGTCCTATTAGGACTAGGAGAGGTGGCCGGCCACCCCTCTCCCTCTTTCCCCCTTGGGAATCCTAGTTGGAATAGGATTGGGGGGGGAGTCCTACTCCCGGAAGGAGAAGGACTCCTCCTGCGCCCTCCTCCTAGGCCGGCGCCCCCCTCCCCCTTGGCTCCTTTATATACTGAGGCAGAGGCACCCCAGAAACGAACAAGTTGATCCACGTGATCTATTCCTTAGCCGTGTGCGGTGCCCCCTGCCACCATATTCCTCGATAATACTGTAGCGGAGTTTAGGCGAAGCCCTGCTGCTGTAGTACATCAAGATCGTCACCACGCCGTCGTGCTGACGGAACTCTTCCCCGACACTTTGCTGGATCGGAGTCCGGGGATCGTCATCGAGCTGAACATGTGCTCGAACTCGGAGGTGCCGTAGTTTCGGTGCTTGATCGGTTGGATCGTGAAGACGTACGACTACTTCCTCTACGTCGGTTCAGCGTTTCCGCAGTCGGTCTGCGTTGGGTACGTAGACAACACTCTCCCCTCTCGTTGCTATGCATCACCATGATCTTGCGTGTGTGTAGGAATTTTTTTGAAATTACTACGTTCCCCAACATGACGATGGGTCTGCATCCGCAGGCTGTGGTCCACGGACCATGCAGGGATAGAAGCCTTGTTCAATGGCTTCATCTTTGGACCTGGGTTGAAGATTTCTGTATAGGATGTCTCCCCATGGTCGCTTGATGGCATTCTTCTCAGCATATTCCTGGGTCACAAACCTGTACTTGAACCATTGCTCAGCCCAGTATCTTCGAATCCATTGGATTCGTGTCTTGCGCTGATTGTAATCCTCTTCTGGATCTGTCTTGTACAGCTCTGAGAGGTCATCAGGCAGATCTCTTGATGTTCCCCCTCGACGCTGTCTGCCATCCTTCCTTGCTGATTTCTCTGTAGCCATGAACTTCAAACTGAATGGCTTCAACACGTTCAAAGGTTTCAAAGGCTTCCGCTTGCTGGTCAAACAAGAACTAGCTTCGTGAGAATTTATATGATGCTGTAAGAATTCTGCAAATGAATGCAGACTATGAGAACCAAGGGATTCTCCCACAGACATGTACCTGTGACAGCATTAAGGTGCGAGGGAAGGGGAAGAGGTCATGCATTCTCAGAAGATTTTGAAGATAAATCAGTCTAGAAGACATTGACCTCATAGTGCGAAGACATTCACTCATAGATAGAGAGTTGGTTCCAGATTTGTACGAATCCACGAATAAGTACAAGTGAGGAATCTAACTACTTTATGAAGCATAAGTGAACATACTAGGCATATTATGAGATGCAGTATGAAATAGATCCAACTTGTGTGAACAGAAACTGCTTGTGGTAGAAAATGATGAATCTATAGGATCAAAGGGGACGTAAAAAGGAAGTTTTATTTACCACACAAAGAACTGCTAGACGGAGTGGGAGAGGAGGCCGAGCAGTTCGATCGTCCGTGCCCTAACTTGGCGACGGAGGACACCTACGGCGACGGCGGAGAAGACGATGTCCGCAGCCGGCGTGAAGACGGCGTCGGTGAGGTTGCGGCAGCTAAGCGCTTCGTCGCCGGCGTCGTCGAGGGCTAGCAGTGGCGCTAGGGTTTGTGCGAGAGTGGAAGAAAGGATAATGACTGAGGTGAGGCGTGTATTTATAGGGACAGGGACGGCACAGTGTTATTACACAGGTGCCCCTGGCGATTCACATCTGAAGGGCACGTGGCTATCATGCAACATATCAGAGGTTGTTCCACGTTCCCACGCATGCCTGGATTGTTGGGTGGTCGTTCCCACTTCTCCGGGTTTCAGGTGAAAGGATTTAGCATTGAAAACAGACTTAATGTTTATCTCTGTATCTTTTGCTGACAAGGACGCAGACAAGAAATTCGACAGTTTCAATAGAATGCATATGATTTGGAGAGATAGAGTTTGAGATAGAAAGCATAGAGAGGTTAGGGTCCGATCACATTCACTTAGTTCAAAAGATTCAACAAGAAGACATAGCTATAAGTGAATGCTGTAGAGGACAGAACACTAGTATATATATATATATGAAAAAGACAATCAAATCAACATAGTGAAGATAATCATGAAGACAAGTTAAGATTGAAGCCAAACCATATGTGAAGACATACCAAACGTAACGCCATGAGTGAAACACTTCAAACAGAAAATTTTGGTGGTGGCGTTACCCACCGTATAGGAAGTATTAGACTCAGACACGGCGCACAATTATCGTGGCGCTCCGAAGTCAAATTCCACATTAATGTATTCACACTTAGAATGTAAGTCTTTATTGATTGAAGATATACTTTACTTCGTGTGTTGCACATCTAAGTCATCAATATGCATAAGTGTTAGGATGTGTGCCTGGTCACAGGACATTTGAGGATTCCAAGATATTTAGCTCACACTGTAACTTGCAAAACCTCTTCTCATCCAAGGGCTTGGTGAAGATATCTGCCAATTGCTCTTCAGTGTTGACGTGTATAATATCAATATCTTCCTTCACAACATGATATCTGAGAAAGTGATGACGAATTTCAATGTGCTTTGTCTTCGAGTGCTGAACTGGGTTGTTGGCAATCTTGATGGCGCTTTCGTTGTCGCAGTAGAGTGGCACTTGCTTCAGATGAATGCCATAGTCTTTGAGTGTTTGCTTCATCCATAGAAGTTGAGCGCAGCAAGATCCAGCAACAATGTATTCAGATTAAGTAGTGGAGAGAGATACACAGTTCTACTTCTTTGAAGACCAACATACAAGTGATCGTCCCAGAAAATGACATGTGCCTGATGTAGAATTGCGATCCACCTTGTCACCAGCATAATCAGCATCCGAGAATCCAACCAGATCAAACTTTGAGCCCTTTGGATACCATAATCCTAGTGTTGGGGTGTGAGCCAAATATTGAAGAATTCGCTTCACAGCTAAGTGATGCGATTCCTTTGGTGCCGCTTGGAATCGAGCACACATGCAAACACTAAGCATAATATCTGGCCTAGATGCACATATATAAAGTAAAGAACCAATCATGGAGCGGTATACCTTTTGATCGTACTCTTTACCATTGTCGTCGGGACCCAAATGATGTTTGGCTGGCATTGGCGTCGTGAAGCCTTTGTAGTCTTGCATCCCAAATTTCTTCAGGCAATCTTTGAGGTACTTCTCTTGAGATATGAAGATGTCGTTGCGTTGTTGACGTATTTGAAGACCAAGGAAGAACTTCAGCTCACCCATCATGGACATCTGATATTGCTCTTGCATCATATATCCAAACTCGTCTGTGTATTTCTGATTGGTGCAGCCGAAGATAATGTCATCCACATATATTTGGCACACAAACAGTTCACCATCATATGTCTTCGTGAAGAGAGTGGGGTCGAGGGAACCAGGTTTGAAGCCTTTGCTCTTCAGGAAGTCTTTGAGTGTGTCATACCAAGCCCGAGGGGCTTGTTTGAGGCCATACAGTGCCTTGTTGAGCTTGTACACCATGTCAGCATGTTTTGGATCTTCAAAGCTAGGCGGTTGTGCAACATACACTTCTTCTTCAATCTTGCCATTGAGAAAAGCGCTCTTCACATCCATTTGATACAGAAGAATGTTATGATGATTTGCATAGGCCAGCAGTATGCGTATGGCTTCAAGTCTAGCCACAGGAGCAAATGTTTCATCGAAGTCAATCCCTTCAACTTGAGTGTACCCTTGAGCAACGAGACGAGCTTTGTTTCTGACAACTTGACCATGCTCATCTTGCTTGTTGCGATATATCCATTTGGTGCCTATTATATTGTGCTTGCGAGGATCAGGACGCTTAACCAGTTCCCATACATTATTCAGCTCAAACTGTTGAAGCTCTTCTTGCATAGCTTGAATCCATTCAGATTCCATGAAGACTTCTTCAACTTTCTTGGGTTCAGATATTGAGACGAATGCGAAGTGCCCATAGAAATTTGCTAGCTGTGTTGCCCTTGAACGAGTGAGTGGACCTGGTGCATTGATGCTATCAATTATTTTCTCAATCTGTACTTCATTTGCAACACGAGGATGTACAGGACGAAGATTTTGCTCTTGCTGATCATTGTCATCGTTAGAAGGATTGTCTTCAGGTTGAGCATTGTCTTCTGTTTGATCAGGTGCGGAGATGATAAGTTCCTCTTCAGGCTGAGATTCAGATGGTATGATTTCTCAAGTTCCCATAAGTTTGATTGATTCACTGGATGGAATTCATCTAGCACGTTTGGCAAGTGCTCTCTTTGTGAGCCGTTAGTCTCATCGAGCCGCACATCCACTGTTTCAACCACTTTATAGTGAAAAAGGTTGAAGACTCTGTAGGAGTGCGAATCCTTTCCATATCCAAGCATAAAACCTTCATGTGCTTTTGGTGCAAATTTTGAAGTGTGATGTGGATCCTTGATCCAGCACCTGGCACCAAATACTCTGAAGTAACTGACATTTGGCTTCTTGCCAGTAAGGAGCTCATAGGATGTCTTGTTGAGAAGCTTGTGAAGATAAACACGGTTGATGATATGGCATGCAGTATCAATGGCTTCAGGCCAGAACTTTCTTGGAGTCTTGTATTCATCAAGCATCGTCCGTGCCATCTCAATGAGTGTTCTGTTCTTGCGTTCCACGATGCCATTCTGCTGCGGTGTGTACGGAGCTGAGAATTCATGTGTAATGCCCAAAGTATCAAGATAAGTGTCCAGACCAGTGTTCTTGAATTCAGTGCCATTGTCACTTCTGATGTGCTTGATCTTGACGCCATAGTTGTTCATGGCTCGATTGGCGAAGCGTCTGAAGACATCCTGCACTTCAGTCTTGTAGAGGATTATATGCACCCAGGTATATCTTGAATAATCATCAACAATGACAAAGCCATAGAGGCAAGCAGTAGTAGTAAGAGTTGAGTAATGAGTGGGACCGAAAAGGTCCATGTGGAGCAGTTCGAAGGGTTGAGTCGTTGTCATGATTGTCTTCGAGGGATGCTTGGCCCTCGTCATCTTTCCTGCTTCACAGGCACCGCATAAGTGATCCTTCTTGAACTTGACGCCCTCGATGCCTATGACATGCTTCTTCCTTGCAAGGGTGTGGAGGTTCCTCATGCCAGCATGCCCTAGCCTCCGGTGCCAGAGCCAGCATTCAAAAGCTTTTGCTAGAAGACATACGGCAAGTTGTGGTCCTGCTGAGAAATCTACCACGTACACATCATCTTTCCGATACCCTTCAAACACTAGAGACTTGTCAGATTCCATTAGAACAAGGCAACGATATTTTCCAAACATCACAATCATGTTTAAATCGCAAAGCATTGAGACAGACATTAAGTTGAAACCAAGGGATTCAACAAGCATGACTTTATCCATGTGTTGATCCTTTGAGATTGCAACTCTACCTAGACCCAATACCTTGCTTTTACCAGTGTCAGCAAATGTGATGTGACTTTTGTCAGATGGACGTAAGGTTGAGTCCATGAGAAGGCTTCGCTTGCCAGTCATGTGATTAGTACACCCACTATCAATAATCCATTCTGAAGCAGCTGGTGTCGTACCCTACAGTGCAGTTAGGGGGATAGGCTTCACGAAGAGAGTTGTGAAGCATAAACATTTGACGAGCAAGTGGATTATGAAAGCTTAGATCGAGATTAGGACTGATAGGGCAAGTAGCAAGCGACTCAGGAACAAAATACATAATAAGACCATTTGGGCATTTGATCTTGCGCCCTACAAGATGTTTAAGGTCCCCAGCAATGGCTTTAGACAATTTTGGTTTTCGGCTGGAGACCTTTCCCTTCAAAAGAGAGTTAAGATTTCTTAGCCACCCACATCTTCAAGGGTGGCTTCGAAGCAATGAGTCTAAGTGCAGCATCTGGGAACTTTGGCTTTGGAGCCCTAGTAAAAAGTCTTGCAGGTGGACAATAGTACTCATAAGGATAAGCAAAATAGTTTTTGGTCTTATGAACATGGCAGTTTGATGAAACACGCTCATATTCATAGGCCTGAGTAAGGTTTCCCTGCAAAACATTTGCGTTAGTGCGACTCAGGTGAGTCCTCTGTCTGTATGAAGCCTTTGGACCATATGAAGCCTATGGTCTAGGGTTTGTCTTCTTCACTTGTGGTGTCATGATGACATTCACAAGAAGATTCTCCAAACACCTTTTCGGCACCCAGACTTTCTTCATAGGCAACCCATTCCTGCAGTTACTACCAATATACCTGGCAAACACTTCACCATTCTGATTCTTAAATAGTTTATAGTTTGCATCAAAGGATTCATCAATAACAATGGGATTATCACAAGTGAAGCCAGATAGGGTGGATGGATCCGCTGAAGGTTCCTTTGCAGCAACCCATGTGGTTTTGGGGTACTGCTCAGGTTTCCAGTAAGAGCCATCAGCATTCATTTTCCTTTCGAACCCAACACCCTCTTTCCTAGGGTTTCGGTTCAGGATCTGCCTTTTGAGGACATCACATAGTGTCTGATGCCCTTTGAGACTTTTGTACATCCATGTTTCAAGCAATGTCTTCAACCTAGCATTCTCATCAGCAACAGCAGTGGTATCCTCAGCAGAGGGGTTAGTTACCACATCAACAGTTGAAGATATTGCAATAGTAGCAGCAGTAGAACACCCAGCAACAGAAGTAGCGTTGTCACGCTCGATCCATTTAAGACATGGTGGTTCAAATCCTTCCTGAGCTGAACTGATCTGTTCGGCGCGAAGTGACTCGTTTTCCTTTTGAAGATCTTCATGAGCCGCTCTCAATTTCTCAAGATCTTGCTTCCTTTGAAGATAATCATAGGAAAGCTTTTCATGAGTTGTTGAGAGCGTTTCATGACGACTTTCAAGTTCCTCATACTTAACGTGAAGATTTTTTATGTCTTCAATTAAGGACTGAGATCGAGTCATTTCAGCGTCTAACAGATCATCGCTTTTGTCTAACAGTTTTTGAATATGTTCCATAGCTTTCTTTTGTTCAGTTGCAATTTTAGCAAGTGTTTTGTAGCTGGGTTTGGAACCACAATCAGAGTCATCTTCACTAGATGTTTGATAGTGAGTAGTGCGTGTGTTTACCTTGGCACCGCGTGCCATGAAGCAATAGGTAGGAGCGGAGTAGTCCTTGTCATTTGCATCGGTGTCGGTGATGAAGTCATTGTCTTCAGTGTTGAAGATGGACTTGGCAACGTATGCTGTAGCCAGACTCGCAACGCCATAATCGGACTCCTCCTCAGACTCCACCTCCGCCTCCTCAGAAGCGGACTCCTCCTCTGAATCCATTTCCTTGCCAACAACGCACGTGCCTTGCCAGATGAGCTCTTCTTGTGTGATGAAGACTTTGAGGAAGACTTGGAAGAAGACTTTGAGTATTTCTTCTTCTTCTTGTCGTCAGAGTCATACTCCTTGCTCTTCTTCTTCTTCTTGTTCTCATTGTCCCACTACGGACACTCAGAGATGTAGTGGCCAGGTTTCTTGCACTTGTGGCATGTTCTCTTCTTGTAGTCATGAGTAGAAGCTTCATCATTCCTTGAGCTTGATCGTGAAGACTTTCTGAAGTCTTTCTTCTTGGTGAATTTTTGGAACTTCTTCACAAGCATAGCAAGCTCCTTTCCAATGTCTTCAGGATCATCAGAACTGCTGTCAGATTCTTCTTCAGATGAGGAGACAGCTTTTGCCTTCAAGGCACGAGTTCGCCCATAGTTGGGACCGTAGATGTCTCTTTTCTCAGAAAGCTGAAACTTGTGTGTGTTGAACCTGTCAAGTATGTGAGACGGATCGAGTGTCTTGAATTCAGGACGTTCTTGAATCATCAGGGCTAGGGTGTCAAACGAGCTGTCAAGTGATCTCAGGAGTGTCTTGACGACTTCATGCTTGGTGATCTCAGTGGCGCCGAGAGCTTGAAGCTCATTTGTGATGTTAGTGAGTCGATCAAACGTGAGCTCGACATTCTCATTGTCATTTATCTTGAAGCGGTTGAAGAGGTTGCGAAGGACACTGATTCTCTGATCTCTCTGGGTTGAGACGCCTTCATTGACCTTGGAGAGCCAGTCCCAGACTAGCTTAGATGTTTCCAAAGCACTCACGCGGCCATACTGTCCTTTGGTCAGATGACCACAGATGATGTTCTTGGCAGTGGAGTCCAGTTGAACGAACTTCTTGACATTAGCAGTGGTGACACCTTCACCAGCCTTGGGGACGCCATTCTTGATGACATACCATAGGTCGACATCAATGGCTTCAAGATGCATGCGCATCTTATTCTTCCAGTAGGGATATTCAGTTCCATAGAAGACGGGGCATGCAGCGGAGACTTTAATTATTCCTGCAGTCGACATAGCTAAAACTCCAGGTGGTTAAACCGAATCACACAGAACAAGGGAGTACCTCACTCTGATACCAATTGAAAGTGCGTTTGTAAGTGCATCTAGTGCCACCCCTAGTTGGTTTTGGAGTATTGATGACAAACCTAGTTGAGGGACTAATGTGTTTGTGAGAATTGCAGGATAACACAGGTAGAAGTCCCTCATTGATTCGGTTTTACTACCAGAGATGACCCCTAAAAATGTATGAAGACATTGAAGCCAAAGGTGGTATATGAAGATATTCACATTGAAGACTATGACAAAAGAAGACACGTTATGAAGCCTATGGAGCTCGAAGACTTAGATCTTTCGTAGTTCTTTTTCTTTTGTGTTGAGTCATAGGAACCACCGTACTGTTAAGTGGGTCCAGGAGAACCAGTCAGAATGACTGAAGTGATGCCTAAACCAAAAACCTATGTCTTCGAGTGAAGACAATGAGAGCGAATCTTGTCCAGAGCCGGACAAGTCAGCTTTGCTTGTAGCCCAAGTAAAGTTGCCATGAGAGTTTGAAATCTGACCGTTGAGACACGTGTCAGTTCCTTAGTGACCCAGGGTCATTTCGGACAAATCAGGTCGGGTTGCCAAGTGGCTATAAATAGCCCACCCCCTACAACCATAACTGGTTGGCTGCTCAGATTTTAGTGCACGGCTTTTGTCGTTTGAGAGGAACTCACCTCGAAGCCTTTAAGAGAAAATTCCTAGCGAGGAGAAAAGCCCTAACCACCTAGAGCCAGAGAACATTGGGCATCACTTAAGTCTTCTTGTCTGTGTGATCTGAAGACTTATTACACTTGAGGACTGTGAATCCTCCAGACGGTTAGGCGTCGCGTTCAGAGCATCCAAGAGACATTGTGGATTGCCAGTGAATAAAGTCTGTGAAGGTTTGGGAGTCTACCTTGAAGACTTACCAGAGTGATTGGGCGAGGACTATGTGACCTTAGCTCAAGGAGAATACGGTGAGGACTTGGTGTCCTGAGCTGCGTGTTCAGGACTGGGTGTCCGGGACTGTGTGTCCTAAGGTTTAAATACCTAGCCGCTCCAACCAGACGTACAGTTGTCACAGCAACTGGAACTGGTCCAACACATCATTGTCTTCAACGAGTCACTGGTTTCATCTTCACTTCCTTTTTCTTACTGTTACTCATTGTGAAGCCATTGCATGCTTGCTCTATCTTTTGTCTTCACAACATGAATGTATGATCTGTTTGGCTTCATAACTTCTTCCTACCTGATCCTTATTACACTGCAGCTGTTTGTCTTTGTGCTTTTACTCTATTGAATACTTGACCATGGCTTGCCTAGTGTAATCTAACTTCCGCTGCATAGTAATAGGCAAAGTCTTCACTGTTTGTCTTCATAACTCTCACGTTTTGAAGACTTTCATAAAAATCGCCTATTCACCCCCCCTCTAGTCGATGTAACGCACTTTCAATTGGTATCAGAGCAAGGTGCTCCCTTGTTCTGTGTGATTCGGTTTAACCACCTGGAGTTTTAGCTATGTCGACTGCAGGGATAATCAAAGTCTCCGTTGCGTGCCCCGTCTTCGATGGAACTGAATATCCCTACTGGAAGAATAAGATGCGCATGCATCTTGAAGCCATTGACGTCGACCTATGGTATGTCGTCGAGAACGGCGTTCCCAAGGCTGGAGAAGGTGTCACTGCTGCTGATGTCAAGAAGTTCACTCAACTGGACTCTACTGCCAAAAATATCATCTGTGGTCATCTGACAAAAGGGCAGTATGGCCGTGTGAGTGCCTTGAAGACATCCAAGCTGGTATGGGACTGGCTCTCCAAGGTCAATGAAGGCGTCTCAACCCAAAGAGATCAAAGAATCAGTGTTCTTCGCAACCTCTTCAACCGCTTCAAGCGAAATGACAATGAGAATGTCCAGCACACATTTGACCGGCTCACTGACATCACAAATGAGCTTCAAGCCCTCAGCGCCACTGAGATCACCAAACATGAAGTCGTCAAGACGCTGCTGAGATCACTTGATAGTTCGTTTGACATCCTAGCCCTGATGATTCAAGAACGTCCTGATTTCAAGACACTCGATCCGTCCGACATACTTGAGAGGCTCAACACACATGAGTTTCAGCTTTCTGAGAAAAGAGATATCTACGGTCCAAACTATGGGCGAACTCGTGCCTTGAAGGCAAAAGCTGTTTCCTCATCTGAAGAAGAATCTGACAGCAGTTCTGATGATCCTGAAGACATTGGAAGGGAACCTGCAATGCTAGTGAAGAAGTTCCAAAAATTCACCAAGAAGAAAGGCTTCAGAAAATCTTCACGATCAAGCTCAAGGAATGATGAAGTTTCTGCTCATGACTACAAGAAGAAAACATGTCACAAGTGCAAGAAAACTGGACACTTCATCTCTGAGTGTCCACAGTGGGACAATGAGAACAGAAGGAAGAAGAAGAGCAAGGAATATGATTCTGATGACAAGAAGAAGAAGAAATACTCAAAGTCTTCTTCCAAGTCATCCTCAAAGTCTTCATTACACAAGAAGAGCTCATCTGGCAAGGCACGTGCGTTTGTTGGCAAGGAAATGGATTCAGAGGAGGAGTCCGCTTCTGAGGAGGCAGAGGTGGAGTCTGAGGAGGAGTCTGATTTTGGCATTGCGAGTTTGGCTATAGCATACGTCACCAAGTCCATCTTCAACACTGAAGACAATGACTTCATCACCGACACCGATGCAAATGGCAAGAACGACTCCACTCCTACCTACTGCTTCATGGCATGCGGTGCCAAGGTAAACACACGCACTACTCGCTATCAAACATCTAGTGACGATGACTCTGACTGTGATTCAAAACCCAGCTACAAAACACTTGCTAAAATTGCAACTGAACAACAGAAAGCTATGGAACATATTCAAAAACTGTTAGACATAAGCGATGATCTGTTGGGTGCTGAAATGACTCGATCTGAATCCTTAATTGAAGACATAAAAAATCTTCACATTAAGTATCAGGAACTTGAAGATCGTCTTGATACTCTCTCAACAACTCATGAAAAGCTTTCCTATGATTATCTTCAAAGGAAGTAAGAACTTGAGAAATTGAGAGCGGCTCATGAAGATCTTCAAAAGGAAAACGAGTCACTTCGCGCCGAACAGATCAGTTCCGCTCAGGAAGGATTTGAACCACCATGTCTTAAATGCATTGAGCGTGATAATGCTACTTCTGTTGCTGAATGTTCCACTGCTACTGCTGTTGCAATATCTTCAACTGTTGATGTGGTAACTAACCCCTCTGCTGAGGATACCACTGCTATTGCTGATGAGAATGCTAGGTTGAAGACATTGCTTGAAACAGGGATGTACAAAAGTCTTAAAGGACATCAGACATTATGTGATGTCCTCAAGAAGCAGATTCTGAATCGAAACCCTAGGAAAGAGGGTGTTGGGTTCACAAGGAAAATAAATGCAGATGGCTCTTACTGGAAACCTGAGCAGTACCCCAAAACCACATGGGTTGCTGCAAAGGAACTTTCAGCAGAACCATCCAATTTATCTGGCTTCACTTGTGCTAACCCCATTATCATTGATGAATCCTTTGATGCAAACTATAAACTGTTTAAGAATCAGAATGGTGAAGTGTTTGCCAGGTACATTGGTACTAACTGCAGGAATGGACCGCCTATGAAGAAGATCTGGGTTCCGAAAAAGTGTCTGGAAAATCTTCCTGTGAATGTCTTCATGACACCTCACTTGAAGAAGACAGACCTCAGACCAAAGGCTTCATACGGTCCAAAGGCTTCACACAATCAAAGGACTCACCTGAGTCACACTAACGCAAATGTTTTGCAGGGAAACCATACTCAGGCATATGAATATGAGAGCGGTTCATCGAACCGTCATGTTCATATGACCAAAAATTATTCTGCTTATTCCTATGAGTATTATTGTCCACCTGCAAGACTGTTTGCTAAGGCTTCAAAGCCAAAATTCTCAGATGCTGCACTTAGACTTATTGCTTCTAAGCCACCCTTGAAGATGTGGGTGGTTAAGAAAGCTTAACTCTCTTTTGCAGGGAAAGGTCTCCAGCAGAAAAACAAAATCTTCTGACGCTATTGCTGGGGACCTTAAAAATCTTGTAGGGCGCAAGATAAATTGCCCGAATGGCATCATTATGTACTTCGTTCCTGAATCGCATGCTACTCTCCCTATTAGTCCTAATCTGGATCTAAGTTTTCATAACCCACTGGTTCGTCAAATGTTTTTGCTTCACAATTCTCTTCGTGAAGCCTATCCCCCTAACTGCACTGTAGGGTACGACACCAGCGTCTTCAAAGTCTTCGGAATGGATTATTGATAGTGGGTGTACAAATCACATGACTGGCAAAAGAAGCCTTCTTATGGACTCAACCTTACGTCCATCCGACAAGAGCCACATCACATTTGCTGACACTGGTAAAAGTAAGGTATTGGGTCTAGGTAGAGTTGCAATCTCAAAGGATCAACACATGGATAAAGTCATGCTTGTTGAATCCCTTGGCTTCAACTTAATGTCTGTCTCAATGCTTTGCGATTTGAACATGATCGTAATGTTTGAAAAATATCGTTGCCTAGTACTAATGGAATCTGACAAGTCTCTAGTGTTTGAAGGGTATCGAAAAGATGATCTATACGTGGTAGATTTCTCAGCAGGGCCACAACTTGCAGTATGTCTTCTTGCAAAAGCTTCAGAATGCTGGCTTTGGCATCGAAGGCTTGGGCATGCTGGCATGAGGAACCTCCACACCCTTGCGAAGAAGAAGCATGTCATAGGCATCGAGGGCGTCAAGTTCAAGAAAGATCACTTATGCGGTGCCTGTGAAGCAGGGAAGATGACAAGGGCAAAGCATCCTTCGAAGACAATCATGACTACTACTCAACCCTTCGAACTGCTCCACATGGATCTTTTCGGTCCCACTCACTACTCAACTTTTACTACTACTGCTTGCCTCTATGGCTTTGTGATTGTTGATGATTACTCTAGATATACTTGGGTGCACATAATCCTTTACAAGACTGAAGTGCAGGATGTCTTCAGACGCTTCGCCAATCGAGCTATGAACAATTTTGGCGCGAAGATAAAGCACATCAGAAGTGACAATGGCACTGAATTCAAGAACACTGGCCTTGATACATATCTTGATACCTTGGGCATCACACATGAATTCTCAGCTCCGTACACGCCACAGCAGAATGGCGTCGTCGAACGCAAGAACAGAACACTCATTGAGATGGCCAGAACGATGCTAGATGAATACAAGACTCCAAGAAAATTCTGGACTGAAGCCATTGACACTGCATGCCATACAATCAATCGTGTTTATCTTCACAAGCTTCTGAACAAGACATCTTATGAACTCCTAACTGGCAAGAAGCCAAATGTCAGTTACTTCAGAGTTTTTGGCTCAAGGTGCTGGATCAAGGACCCACACCACACCTCAAAGTTTGCACCAAAAGCACATGAGGGCTTTATGCTAGGATATGGAAAGGATTCGCACTCCTACAGAGTCTTCAACCTCTTTCATTACAAAGTTGTTGAAACAGTGGATGTGAGGTTCGATGAGACAAATGGTTCACAAAGAGAGCAACTGCCAAATGTGCTAGATGAAGTTCCAGCTAGTGAATCAATCAAGCTTATGGGAACTGGAGAGATTATACCTTCTGAAGCTCATCCTGAAGAAGAACTTATCATCTCAGCACCTGATCAACATGAAGACAATGCTCAGCCTGCAGACATTCCTCCCAACAACAACACAGATCAGCAAGAGCAAAGTCTTCGCCCTGTACATCCTCATGTTGCCAATGAAGTGCAGATTGACAGAATAATTGACAGCATCAATGCACCTGGTCCACTCACTCGTTCAAGGGCAACTCAGCTAACAAATTTCTGTGGGCACTTCGCATTCGTATCAATATCAGAACCCAAGAAAGTTGAAGAAGCCTTCATGGAACCTGAATGGATTCAAGCTATGCAAGAAGAGCTTCAACAGTTTGAGCTGAATAATGTATGGGAACTGGTCAAGCGTCCTGATCCACGGAAGCACAACATAATAGGTACCAAATGGATATACCGCAACAAACAAGATGAGCATGGTCAAGTTGTCAGAAACAAAGCTCGTCTCGTTGCTCAAGGATATACTCAAGTGGAGGGCATTGACTTCGATGAAACATTTGCTCCTGTGGCTAGGCTTGAAGCCATAGGCATACTGCTGGCCTATGCAAATCATCATAACATACTTCTATATCAAATGGATGTGAAAAGTGCCTTTCTCAATGACAAGATTGAAGAAGAAGTGTATGTTGCACAACCGCCTGGCTTTGAAAATCCAAAACATCCTGACATGGTATACAAGCTCAACAAGGCACTGTATGGCCTCAAACAAGCCCCTAGGGCCTGGTATGACACACTCAAATACTTCCTGAAGACCAAAGGCTTCATACTTGGTTCCCTGGATCCCACTCTTTTCACGAAGACATATGATGGTGAACTGTTTGTGTGCCAAATATATGTGGATGACATTATCTTCGGCTGCACCAATCAGAAGTACAGTGAAGAGTTTGGATATATGATGCAAGAGCAATATCAGATGTCCATGATGGGGGAGCTGAAGTTCTTCCTTGGTCTTCAAATACGACAACAACGCAATGGCATCTTCATATCTCAAGAGAAGTATCTCAAAGATTGCCTGAAGAAGTTCGGTATGCAAGACTGCAAAGGCTTCACAACACCAATGCCAGCCAAACATCACCTAGGTCCTGACGACAATGGCAAAGAGTTCGATCAAAAGGTATACCGCTCCATGATTGGTTCTTTGCTTTATTTATGTGCATCTAGGCCAGATATTATGCTTAGTGTTTGCATGTGTGCTCGATTTCAAGCGGCACCAAAGGAGTCGCATCACTTAGCTGTGAAGCGAATTCTTCGATATTTGGCTCACACCCCAACTCTAGGATTATGGTATCCAAAGGGCTCAGAGTTTGATTTGGTTGGATTTTCGGATGCTGATTATGCTGGTGACAAAGTTGATCGCAAGTCTACATCAGGCACATGTCACTTTCTGGGACGATCACTTGTATGTTGGTCTTCAAAGAAGCAGAACTGTGTATCTCTCTCCACTGCTGAATCTGAATACATTGCTGCTGGATCTTGCTGCGCTCAGCTTCTGTGGATGAAGCAAACACTCAAGGACTATGTCATTCATCTGAAGCAAGTGCCACTTTACTGCGACAACAAAAGCGCCATCAAGATTGCCAACAACCCAGTTCAGCACTCGAAGACAAAGCACATTGAAATTCATCATCACTTTCTCAGAGATCATGTTGTGAAGGAAGACATTGATATCATACACGTCAACACTGAAGAGCAATTGGCAGATATCTTCACCAAGCCCTTGGATGAGAAGAGATTTTGCAAGTTACAGTGTGAGCTAAATATCTTGGAATCCTCAAATGTCCTGTGATCAGGCACACATCCTAACACTTATGCATATTGATGACTTAGATGTGCAACACACAAAGTAAAGTATATCTTCAATCAATGAAGACATACATTCTAAGTGTGAATACATTAATGTGGAATTTGACTTCGGAGCGCCACGATAATTGTGCGCCATGTCTGGGTCTAATACTTCCTATATGGTGGGTAACGCCACCACCAAACGTTCTATTTTGAAGTGTTTCACTCATGGCGTTACCTTGCAATATCTTCACATTTGGTTTGGCTTCAAACTCAACATGTCTTCATGATTATCTTCACTATGTTGATTATATAGATATATACATACTAGTGTTCTGTCCTCTACAGCATTCACTTATAGCTATGTCTTCTTGGTTGAATTTTTTGAACTAAGTGAATGTGATCGGAACCTAATCTCTCTATGCTTTCTATCTCAAATTCTATCTCTCCAAGTCATATGCATTCTATTGAAACCGTCGAAAGTCTTCACTGCGTCCTTGTCAGCAGAAGATAAAGAGACAACCATAAAGTCTGTTTTCAATGCTCATTCCTCCACATAAAATCCGGAGAAGCAGGAACGACCGCCCGACAATCCAGGCGTGCGAGGGACGTGGAACAAACCCAAAACTCCCGCAAACTGGCCACGCGTTCCTCAGATGCGAATCGCCAGGGGCACCTGTGTAATAGCACAGTGCCGCCCCTGAGCCTATAAATTCACACTTACCGCGGTCATTATCTCCTTCTTCCACCCTCGCACGAACCCTAGCGCCACCGCTAGCTCTCGACGACGCCGGCGACGAAGCGCTTCGCTGCCGCAACCTCTCTGACGCCGTCCTCACGCCGACCGCGGACATCGTTCTCTCCGCCGTCGCCGTAGGTGTCTTCCGTCGCCAAGTTAGGGCACGGAGGACTGAACTGCTCGGCATCATCTCCCACTTCCGTCTAGCAGTTCCAAGTGTGGTAAATAAAACCTCTTTTTACAGCCTCTTTTGATCTCATGGTTCTGTCACTTTCTACCATAAAAAGTTTATCCTCACACAAGTTAGATCTCTCAATCTGCATCTCATAACATGCCTAGTATATTCACTTGTGCTTCATGAAGTAGTTAGATTCCTCACTTGTACTGATCTGTGGGTTCGTACAAATCTGGAACCAACTTCTTATCTATGAGTGAATGTCTTCGCACGATGAGGTCAATGTCTTCTAAACTGATTAATCTTCAAAACCTTCTGAGAATGCATATGACCTCTTCCCCTTCCCTCGCACCTTAATGCTGTCACAGGTACATGTCCGTGGGAGAATCCTTCGGTTCTCATAGTCTGCATTCATTTGCAGAATTCCTACAGCATCACATAAACTCTCCTGAAGCCAGTTCCTGTTGGTCCAGTAAAAGAAAGCCTTTGAAGCCTTTGAAAGTTTTGAAGCCTTTCAAGTTAAAGTTTATGGCTTCAGAAGCAGCAGCAAGGAAGGGGGGCAGACAGAGACGTGAAGGAACCTCCAAAGATCTGCCTGAAGACCTGGCAGAAATGTATAAAACAGATCCTGAAGAGAACTATGGGCAGCGCAAGACTCGAATCCAATGGATTCGACGCTATTGGGCAGAACAATGGTTCAAATACCACTTCGTCACCGAGGAGTATGCTGAGAAAAGTGCCATCAGGAGACCATGGGGGGACATCCGTTTCAAGAATCTCATACCCAGGACCAGAGATGAAGCCATTGCTCAAGGCTTCTACCCATGCATGGTCCGAGGACCACAGCCTGATGATGCGCATCCGTCGTCACTCCTCTGGTGTCGTGACGACAATCTGTTCAAGCGCAACTTCCAGTTTGCCCAACAATCAGCAAAGCTGAACAAGAAGAAATTTGGGTTAGACTTCAACCCCGGTCCCTCCGCACCAAGGGCAGATGGCACACGCGACGCCGAACCCAATATCATCAGTCCGTTTGCCAATCTTGAAGGCCTCATCACCCACATCCTAGTCCAAGGGACTGCCGTGAGTGACCCTCCAGCTGACTCTGAGTCTGATGAAGCTCCTGCTGTACCGAAGCCAAAGCAATCAAAGAAGCCAAAAGCTTCAAAGCCAGCCCCTTCCTCAAAAATCTCAAGGGCGAAGCCATTGGCAACTGCACCTCCTGAAGACAGTGTGCAGTCTGAAGACGTATCCCGCGTCTCCAAGCCCCAGAAGGCCAAAGTGCCTCAGCCACACACCGGCAAAGAGCTCACAGCTGCTGCCATCCTGCGCACCGAAGCCATAGATCTGTCAAGTGATGAAGATCTTGGAGATGACGCTCTAGAGCAGCTCATCAAAAGCAAAGAAGAAGCTGAAATCTTCAACAATTTGCCTCTCTTTGATGTCGCCATCATCCACAATTTCATCGACGAATGGTTTGCCTCACCAGACATCAGCTTCGAAGATCTGCAGCTGCCCGTTGGCCTAAGCGTCGCATTCCAAGGCGCTATTGCTTCAGAACTTGCTATTGCCCAGCGCATAGTTGAATTGAAGCAGAAAATTGATCATGAAAAGGCTCAGTTCAAGAAGCATATGGCCAAGCTCAGCGTGCAGGAAGTGAAGAGCTTCAAAACCATGTTGCATGAGCTCAAAGAAAATTTTCTGAAGAAGCGTGCAGAAGCTCAGGGCTCACGTGAGCGGATGAAGTCTCTGGCTGAACGATGCGTGCAAGCCTACAATGAGGCCGAAAAGCGCAAGGCACTTGGGCGTCCTGGCATCGACCCCAAGATGGCCGCAAAGAAAAAGAAGAAGATTGTTCCAGCTGAACCAGAGGCACCAAGGCAAGAAGCTGTTCCGATTGTCTTCCCAACCGCCACGACTGGCTCGAAGCCAAAGAGCCGGTCAACCGCTTCAGAGCTCAAAAAGACACGGAATGCAGAGGCTGAAGCTAGGAAGAGGAAACACTCTGAAGCCTCTCCTTCTGACCCCAGCAAGAAGAAGCGCAAGATCAAGAAAGCTCGGGCTGCTACCACAGAGCCCTTGATGGTTGAACCCCTCTCTATGGTTCACCCCAATGCAGAAAGACAACTGACAGTTCATGAGCCTGCTCCCACAGAGGCTCCTGAAGCTGAAGATATTCCAGCAGCCGACCCCATAGCTGCTGAAGACATTGGTCACCAGGACAATGTGCAAGATGATGCAGCCCTTCCTCAGCTTGAAACAAGCGAGGTCGTCCTCTGACGCCAATTGCACAAGATGCGTCATGGGCGGATCGCCCTCAAGAGGAAGAAGACATTGAGGCCCAGCCCACTCCAACCCCACAGGCGTCGTCTGCATTCCGCAAGCTTCGCAAAGGTCCAAGGCCTCAAGTCTATACTGAAGAAATTTCGGCTGCATCAGCCGAAGACAATGAAGAAGCACCACCAGAACCCACTCCCCCGCTCCATCAAGACGCAGTTCTCCAGGAGAACGTGCCTGAGTTTGTCCCTCCAACTACACAAGTGGCGGCTGAGAATGAGGCTGCCACAACACACACTGAAGCAAATGTGGAGCCCTCCCCACCAAAAGCTTCAGCAGACAGCGAAGCTACTGATCCAGACACTTCTGTTCCTGAGTCTGCTGCTGGTCCTCAATTTGATTATCATGTTGAGCACAGGCCTCATGTCCAGAAGCCAGTCCCAAGGCTTCCAAGGTTCCCAGGTCCTGCATCAGCACCTGGCTCCTTTGATATCAATAGCTTCAAGGCAGATAACACGTTCTTCAACAGCTCCAAGAACCCCTATTCAAGGGAAATGATTGTATCAGATAGGTTCTGGAGCTATCCTCAGCGCAGCTACTACTCAAGCATCCTATACAACCAAGGTCGCATCTTCCCGCACAAGCGCCTTGAGGTTGAAGCCATTGTTGGTCTGCCATGTCTAGAGGAAGCTTTGGATTGCTTCAACCAAGTGGCTCTGCTGCCGTTTATAACTGATGAAGAGCACTGGAATGAAGAGCTTCTGCTTCAGTTCTATGCCACCCTCCACATTAAAGGATACAACAGAGATCCGAAGACTTGGATCCTGGAGTGGATGACCGGCAATGTCCATCATGAAGCCAATGCATTTGATATCATTGAGCTCACCGGCCTGCCCACTCCTGGCAAATTCTCCGAGGAAGGCTGTCAACTACATGCTGAAGCTATTGAGAGCATATTCCAGAGGCCTGAACCGAATATGAGTTAGATGCTCTCAATGATGAAGCCATTGCCCCACGATGCTCCTTATCCAACAGAGTTCTTCGTTGAAGACCTTGAGTTCTCCAAGACCATATATCACATCATCCGGCGGACTCTCTGGCCTATTAAAGGGCACTCTCCAAATGCCAAGATCGAGGGTGCAATGAAGACTATGATATTCTGTATCCTTCATGGCAAATGCTTCAACGCACAGGATTTCTTCATATGCCAACTTGCAGCGTCAGGCTCAGATTTATTTGGTTTGAAGTTCTATGCTCCTTGGGTGATGAGGCTGATCAAACTGCACTCTGCGATCTCGTATCAGCCCTCAGCCCGAAATCATCGGATCTTCTTGCCAGATGTGGATACCTCAGTTGAAGCTATATATCCAGAGCCTGCCAAGCAACCGTTGAGTCTTCAGAATGCAGAACACCAGAGCTTCACTCAGAACGATGAAGGTGTTGAAGCCATCTCCAGGGTGTATCCTTTGGCTAGCACTACACATGCGCCACACCCTGCTTCAACTGAAGCCACTAATAGTGCAACTGCTTCAAGACCCAAGAAGCTCGCTTGTGTTCTCACTGACCGAGAGCTTCTTGTGGCACTTCATCAAAAACAAGATAGGCATCACGACTGGCTAAAGCGTCAGATGAAAAGCCTCTTGGTGGATGTTAATCGTCTTCGAAATCTTGCCACCAAAAATGCCTTCGTCACTCATGAAACCTGTCGTCGTACATGGAAAGGGCTCTCAATGATATGTACTGAAGCTGAACTTGAAGAGGATGGCTTCACAGAGCGCTTCAAGTTTGACACCACACCTCCCAGAAGGGCTGTGATGCGAAACACACCATCACTTGAAGACTCTGAGTTTTCTTCATCTGCTGCCACAGTCACTACCAGAATCATCGATGAAGAAGACGATGCTACATCACCGCCACCTGCTTCAGCACCTCCAAGCTCCTCTGCACCGCCAAACACCTCCAACGACCCTGCTGCTCCTGGAACGAATAGACACTCTATGTCTTCAAACCTTTTTGGTCCTTGCTGACAAAAGGGGGAGAAGCATATGAGTTGATAGTCTTCAAGCGGGTCCATATGGGCGGGTGCTTTATGTTTTGCTATATTTTGCTTCGTGCTTACAACTCTCGTTTTTGCTTCATTTGGTTCTTATGAGTTGTAACACTTAAACCAGATGGTCGTCTGCTACTTGTTTGCCACCCTATTTTTGCGAAGATAAATTCCGCATGTGCGACGATAAATTCCGCACTTATCTCATTCCGCAGACGTCCATTTTCCATTATGCATGTCATTATCTTCATATACTTTCACATGCATAGTGGATTGTCATCATAAGCTGAAGTGGATCTCCAAGTACAACCTGCCATGTGCATTTGCATTCCAAAAGCAAATTAACTTATATGCACATCTTCAGGGGGAGCCCTTGCAACTTATGAAGACAATTCCTTATCCTTTACAATTTCACAGACTATATTCCCCGTTGAAAACTTCAACTAGTTTGTCATCAATCACCAAAAAGGGGGAGATTGTAAGTGCATCTAGTGCCACCCCTAGTTGGTTTTGGAGTATTGACGACAAACCTAGTTGAGGGACTAATGTGTTTGTGAGAATTGCAGGATAACACAGGTAGAAGTCCCTCATTGATTCGGTTTTACTACCAGAGATGACCCCTAAAAATGTATGAAGACATTGAAGCCAAAGGTGGTATATGAAGATATTCACATTGAAGACTATGACAAAAGAAGACACGTTATGAAGCCTATGGAGCTCGAAGACTTAGATCTTTCGTAGTTCTTTTTCTTTTGTGTTGAGTCATAGGAACCACCGTACTATTAAGTGGGGTCCAGGAGAACCAGTCAGAATGACTGAAGTGATGCCTAAACCAAAAACCTATGTCTTCGAGTGAAGACAATGAGAGCGAATCTTGTCCAGAGCCGGACAAGTCAGCTTTGCTTGTAGCCCAAGTAAAGTTGCCATGAGAGTTTGAAATCTGACCGTTGAGACACGTGTCAGTTCCTTAGTGACCCAGGGTCATTTCGGACAAATCAGGTCGGGTTGCCAAGTGGCTATAAATAGCCCACCCCCTACAACCATAACTGGTTGGCTGCTCAGATTTCAGTGCACGGCTTTTGTCGTTTGAGAGCAACCCACCTCGAAGACTTTAAGAGAAAATTCCTAGCGAGGAGAAAAGCCCTAACCACCCAGAGCCAGAGAACATTGGGCATCACTTAAGTCTTCTTGTCTGTGTGATCTGAAGACTTATTACACTTGAGGACTGCGAATCCTCCAGACGGTTAGGCGTCGCGTTCAGAGCATCCAAGAGACATTGTGGATTGCCAGTGAACGAAGTCTGTGAAGGTTTGGGAGTCTACCTTGAAGACTTACCAGAGTGATTGGGCGAGGACTATGTGACCTTAGCTCAAGGAGAATACGGTGAGGACTTGGTGTCCTGAGCTGCGTGTTCAGGACTGGGTGTCCGGGACTGTGTGTCCTAAGGTTTAAATACCTAGCTGCTCCAACCAGACGTACAGTTGTCACAGCAACTGGAATTGGTCCAACACATCATTGTCTTCAACGAGTCACTGGTTTCATCTTCACTTCCTTTTTCTTACTGTTACTCATTGTGAAGCCATTGCATGCTTGCTCTATCTTTTGTCTTCACAACGTGAATGTATGATCTGTTTGGCTTCATAACTTCTTCCTACCTGATCCTTATTACACTGCAGCTGTTTGTCTTTGTGCTTTCACTCTATTGAATACTTGACCACGGCTTGCCTAGTGTAATCTAACTTCCGCTGCATAGTAATAGGCAAAGTCTTCACTGTTTGTCTTCATAACTCTCACGTTTTGAAGACTTTCATAAAAATCGCCTATTCACCCCCCTCTAGTCGATATAACGCACTTTCAGCGTTATATCGACTAGAGGGGGGTGAATAGGCGATTTTTATGGAAGTCTTCATTCGTGGGAGTTTTGAAGACAAACGATAGAAATGAACCTATAACCATGCAGAGGAAGGTAGACTACCCTAGACAAGCCATAGTCAAGTATTCAATGAAGTGAAAGCACAAAGACTAACAGCAGCTAGGCAGTACGGATCAGGATGGAAGAAAATATGAAACCAATCTGAACAAACAGTCACACAGTGAAGACAAATGGACAATGCAAATAGGCAATGACTTCACAAGGACCAACTGTAAATAAAGAGATGGGAAGGATAGAACCAGTGAGCTTGGTGAAGACAAAGGTTTGGTAGACCAGTTCCAACTGCGGTGGCAGTTGTACGTCTGGTTAGGGCGGCTAGGTATTTAAACCTGATGACACACAGTCCCGGACACCCAGTCCTGAACACACAGCTCAGGACACTCAGTCCTCGCCGTATTCCCCTTGAGCTAAGGTCACACAGACCTCGCCCAATAACTCTGGTAAGTCTTCAAGGTAGACTTCCAAACCTTCACAGACTTCGTTCACTGGCGATCCACAATGACTCTTGGATGCTCAGAACGCGACGCCTAACCGGCTGGAGGATTCACAGTCCTCAAGTGTAATAAGTCTTCAGATCACACAGACAGGAAGACTTAAGTGATGCCTAACACTCTTTGGCTCTCGGTGTTTAGGGCTTTATCCTCGCAAGGAATTCTCTCTCAAAGGCTTCGAGGTGGGTTTCTCTCAAACGACAAAAGCCATACTCTAACTCCGAGCAGCCAACCGTTTATGGTTGTAGGGGGTGGGCTATTTATAGCCACTAGGCAACCCGACCTGATTTGTCCGAAATGACCCTTGGTCACTAAGGAACTGACACGTGTTCCAACAGTCAGATTTCAAACACACACGGCAACTTTACTTGGACTACAAGCAAAGCTGACTTATCCAACTCTGGACAAGATTTGCTCTCATAGTCTTCACTCGAAGACATATGATTTTGGTTAAGCATCACTTCAGTCATTCTGACTGGTTTTCTTGGACCCCACTTAACAGTACGGTGGTTCCTATGACTCAACAAAGAAGAAAAAGAACGACGAAAGAACTAAGTCTTCGCGCTCCATAGTCTTCATGTGATGTCTTCTCTTGTCATAGTCTTCAATGCGAATGTCTTCACATACCACCTTTGACTTCAATGTCTTCTTACATTTTTAGGGGTCATCTCTGGTAGGAAAACCGAATCAATGAGGGACTTCTACCTGTGTTATCCTGCAATTCTCACAAACACATTAGTCCCTCAACTAGGTTTGTCGTCAATACTCCAAAACCAACTAGGGGTGGCACAAGATGCACTTACAAGTAGTATATGCTTATAACGCCCCAGACACACCTGCCGGTGGTCGTTACTCATGGCGGGATCTAGACTGTGTTGGGGAACGTAGTAATTTCAAAAAAATTCCTACGCACACGCAAGATCATGGTGATGCACAGCAACGAGAGGGGAGAGTGTTGTTTATGTACCCTCGTAGACCGGAAGCGGAAGCGTTATAACAACGCGGTTGATGTAGTCGTACGTCTTCATGGCCCGACCGATCAAGCACCGAAACTACGGAACCTTCGAGTTTTTGCACACGTTCAGCTCGATGATGATCCCCGGACTCCGATCCAGCAAAGTGTCGGGGATGAGTTCCTTCAGCACGACCGCGTGGTGACGATCTTGATGTTCTACCATCGCAGGGCTTCGCCTAAGCACCGCTACAATATTATCGAGGATTATGGTGGAGGGGGGCACCGCACACGGCTAAGAGATCAATGATCAATTGTTGTGTCTCTGGGGTGCCCCCTGCCCCCGTATATAAAGGAGTGGAGGAGGGGGCCGGCCAAGGAGGGTGGCGCGCCCAAGGGGGGAGTCCAACTCCCACCAGGAGTAGGACTCCCCTTTTTCCTATTAGGAGTACGAGAGGGAAGAAAGAGGAAGGAGGAAGGAAGGAAAGGGGGGTCGGCCCCCCTCCCAATTCGGATTGGGCTTGGGGGGGGGCGTGCCCCCTCCCTTGCTCCTTTCCCCTCCTTTCCACTAAGGCCCAATAAGGCCCATATACCTCCCGGGGGGTTCCGATAACCTCCCGGTGATCCGGTATTGTCCCAATCTTACCCGGAACCTTTTCGGTGTCCAAATATAGTCATCCAATATATCGATCTTTATGTCTCGACCATTTCGAGACTCCTCGTCAAGTCCGTGATCACATCTAGGACTCCGAACAACCTTCGGTACATCAAAATATATAAACTCATAATGAAACTGTCATCGTAACGTTAAGCGTGCGGACCCTACGGGTTCGAGAACAATGTAGACATGACCGAGACGCGTCTCCGGTCAATAACCAATAGCGGAACCTGGATGCTCATATTGGCTCCTACATATTCTACGAAGATCTTTATCGGTCAGACCGCATAACAACATACGTTGTTCCCTTTGTCATCGGTATGTTACTTGCCCGAGATTCGATCGTCGGTATCTCAATACCTAGTTCAATCTCGTTACCGGCAAGTCTCTTTACTCGTTCCATAATACATCATCTTGCAACTAACTTATTAGTTGCATTGCTTGCAAGGCTTAAGTGGTGTGTATTACCGAGAGGGCCCAGAGATACCTCTCCGACAATCGGAGCGACAAATCCTAATCTCGAAATACGCCAACCCAACATGTACCTTTGGAGACACCTGTAGAGCACCTTTATAATCACCCAGTTACATTGTGACGTTTGGTAGCACACAAAGTGTTCCTCCGGTAAACGGGAGTTGCCTAATCTCATAGTCATAGGAACATGTATAAGTCATGAAGAAAGCAATAGCAACATACTAAACGATCGGGTGCTAAGCTAATGGAATGGGTCGTGTCAATCACATCATTCTCCTAATGATGTGATCCCGTTAATCAAATGACAACTCATGTCTATGGTTAGGAAACATAACCATCTTCGATTAACGAGCTAGTCAAGTAGAGGCATACCAGTGACACTTTGTTTGTCTATGTATTCACACAAGTATTACGTTTCCGGTTAATACAATTCTAACATGAATAATAAACATTTATCATGATATAAGGAAATAAATAATAACTTTATTATTGCCTCTAGGGCATATTTCCTTCAGTCTCCCACTTGCACTAGAGTCAATAATCTAGATTACACGGTAATGATTCTAACACCCATGGAGCCTTGGTGATGATCATGTTTTGCTCGTGGAAGAGGCTTAGTCAATGGGTCTGCTACATTCAGATCCGTATGTATCTTGCAAATCTCTATGTCTCCCACCTGGACTAGATCCCGGATGGAATTGAAGCGTCTCTTGATGTGCTTGGTTCTCTTGTGAAATTTGGATTCCTTTGCCAAGGCAATTGCACCAGTATTGTCACAAAAGATTTTCATTGGACCCGATGCACTAGGTATGACACCTAGATCGGATATGAACTCCTTCATCTAGACTCCTTCGTTTGCTGCTTCCGAAGCAGCTATGTACTCCGCTTCACATGTAGATCCCGCCACGACGCTTTGTTTAGAACTGCACCAACTGACAGCTCCACCGTTTAATGTAAATACATATCCGGTTTGCGATTTAGAATCGTCCGGATCAGTGTCAAAGCTTGCATCAACGTAACCATCTACGATGAGCACTTTGTCACCTCCATATACGAGAAACATATCCTTAGTCCTTTTCAGGTATTTCAGGATGTTCTTGACCGCTGTCCAGTGATCCACTCCTGGTTTACTTTGGTACCTCCATGCTAGACTTATAGCAAGACACACATCAGGTCTAGTACACAGCATTGCATACATGATAGAGCCTATGGCTGAAGCATAGGAAACATCTTTCATTTTCTCTCTATCTTCTACAGTGGTCGGGCATTGAGTCTTACTCAACTTCACACCTTGTAACACAGGCAAGAATCCTTTCTTTGCTTGATCCATTTTGAACTTCTTCAAAACTTTGTCAAGGTATGTGCTTTGTGAAAGTCCAATTAAGCATCTTGATCTATCTCTATAGATCTTAATGCCCAATATGTAAGCAGCATCACCGAGGTCTTTCATTGAAAAACTCTTATTCAAGTATCCCTTTATGCTATCCAGAAATTCTATATCATTTCCGATTAGCAATATGTCATCCACATATAATATCAGAAATGCTACAGAGCTCCCACTCACTTTCTTGTAAATACAGGCTTCTCCAAAAGTCTGTACAAAACCAAATGCTTTGATCACACTATCAAAGCGTTTATTCCAACTCCGAGATGCTTGCACCAGTCCATAAATGGATCGCTGGAGCTTGCACACTTTGTTAGCTCCTTTTGGATCGACAAAACCTTCCGGCTGCATCATATACAACTCTTCTTCCAGAAATCCATTCAGGAATGCAGTTTTGACATCCATCTGCCAAATTTCATAATCATAAAATGCGGCAATTGCTAACATGATTCGGACAGACTTAAGCATCGCTACGGGTGAGAAGGTCTCATCGTAGTCAATTCCTTGAACTTGTCGAAAACCATTTGCGACAAGTCGAGCTTTGTAGACAGTAACATTACCGTCAACGTCAGTCTTCTTCTTGAAGATCCATTTATTTTCAATTGCTTGCCGATCATTGGGCAAGTCAACCAAATTCCACACTTTGTTCTCATACATGGATCCCATCTCAGATTTCATGGCTTCAAGCCATTTTGCGGAATCTGGGCTCACCATTGCTTCTTCATAGTTCGTAGGTTCATCATGATCTAGTAGCATGACTTCCAGAGCAGGATTACCGTACCACTCTGGTGCGGATCTTACTCTGGTTGATCTACGAGGTTCAGTAGTAACTTGTTCTGAAGTTTCATGATCATCATCATTAGCTTCCTCACTAATTGGTGTAGGTGTCACAGAAACCGGTTTCTGTGATGTACTACTTTCCAATAAGGGAGCAGGTACAGTTACCTCATCAAGTTCTACTTTCCTCCCACTCACTTCTTTCGAGAGAAACTCCTTCTCTAGAAAGGATCCATTCTTAGCAACAAATGTCTTGCCTTCGGATCTATGATAGAAGGTGTACCCAACAATCTCCTTCGGGTATCCTATGAAGACACATTTCTCCGATTTGGGTTCGAGCTTATCAGGTTGAAGCTTTTTCACATAAGCATCGCAGCCCCAAGCTTTCAGAAACGACAACTTTGGTTTCTTGCCAAACCATAGTTCATAAGGCGTCGTCTCAATGGATTTTGATGGTGCCTTATTTAACGTGAATGCGGTCGTCTCTAAAGCATAACCCCAAAATGATAGCGGTAAATCTGTAAGAGACATCATAGATCGCACCATATCAAGTAAAGTACGATTACGACGTTCGGACACATCATTACGCTGTGGTGTTCCGGGTGGCGTGAGTTGCGAGACTATTCCACATTGTTTCAAATGTAAACCAAACTCGTAACTCAAATATTCTCCTCCACGATCAGATCGTAGAAACTTTATTTTTCTTGTTACGATGATTTTCAACTTCACTCTGAAATTCTTTGAACTTTTCATTTGTTTCAGACTTATGTTTCATTAAGTAGATATACCCATATCTGCTTAAATCATCTGTGAAGGTGAGAAAATAACGATATCCGCCACGAGCTTCAACATTCATTGGACTACATACATCTGTATGTATGATTTCCAACAAATCTGTTGCTCTCTCCATAGTACCGGAGAACGGCGTTTTAGTCATCTTGCCCATGAGGCACGGTTCGCAAGTACCAAGTGATTCATAATCAAGTGGTTTCAAAAGTCCATCAGTATGGAGTTTCTTCATGCGCTTTACACTGATATGACCTAAACGGCAGTGCCACAAATAAGTTGCACTATCATTATCAACTCTACATCTTTTGGCTTCAACATTATGAATATGTGTATCACTACTATCGAGATTCATCAAAAATAGACCACTCTTCAAGGGTGCATGACCATAAAAGATATTACTCATATAAATAGAACAACCATTATTCTCTGATTTAAATGAATAACCGTCTCGCATCAAGCAAGATCCAGATATAATGTTCATGCTCAACGCTGGCACCAAATAACAATTATTTAGGTCTAATACTAATCCCGATGGTAGATGTAGAGGTAGCGTGCCGACCGCGATCACATCGACTTTGGAACCATTTCCCACGCGCATCGTCACCTTGTCCTTTGCCAGTGTTCGCTTAATCCGTAGTCCCTGTTTCGAGTTGCAAATATTAGCAACAGAACCAGTATCAAATACCCAGGTGCTACTGCGAGCTCTAGTAAGGTACACATCAATAACATGTATATCACATATACCTTTGTTCACCTTGCCATCCTTCTTATCCGCCAAATACTTGGGGCAGTTCCGCTTCAAGTGACCAGTCTGCTTGCAGTAGAAGCACTCAGTTTCAGGCTTAGGTCCAGACTTGGGTTTCTTCTCCTGAGCAGCAACTTGCTTGCTGTTCTTCTTGAAGTTCCCCTTCTTCTTCCCCTTGCCCTTTTTCTTGAAACTAGTGGTCTTGTTGACCATCAACACTTGATGCTCCTTCTTGATTTCTACCTCTGCAGTTTTTAGCATTGTGAAGAGCTCGGGAATTGTCTTATCCATCCCTTGCATATTATAGTTCATCACGAAGCTCTTGTAGCTAGGTGGAAGTGATTGGAGAATTCTGTCAATGACGCAATCATCCAGAAGATTAACTCCCAGTTGAATCAAGTGATTATTATACCCAGACATTTTGAGTATATGCTCACTGACAGAACTGTTCTCCTCCATCTTGCAGCTATAGAACTTATTGGAGACTTCATATCTCTCAATCCGGGCATTTGCTTGAAATATTAGCTTCAACTCCTGGAACATCTCATATGCTCCATGACGTTCAAAACGTCATTGAAGACCCGGTCCTAAGCCGTAAAGCATGGCACATTGAACTATCGAGTAGTCATCAGCTTTGCTCTGCCAGACGTTCTTAACGTCGTCAGTTGCATCAGCAGCAGGCCTGGCACCCAGCGGTGCTTCCAGGACGTAATTCTTCTGTGCAGCAATGACGATAATCCTCAAGTTACGGACCCAGTCCGTATAATTGCTACCATCATCTTTCAACTTTGCTTTCTCAAGGAACGCATTAAAATTCAACGGAATAACAGCACGGGCCATCTATCTACAATCAAACATAAACAAGCAAGATACTATCAGGTACTAAGTTCATGATAAATTTAAGTTTAATTAATCATATTACTTAAGAACTCCCACTTAGAAAGACATCCCTCTAATCTTCTAAGTGATCACGTGATCCAAATCAACTAAACCATAACCGATCATCACGTGAAATGGAGTAGTTTTCAATGGTGAACATCACTATGTTGATCATATCTACTATATGATTCACGCTCGACCTTTTGGTCTCAGTGTTCCGAGGCCATATCTGCATATGCTAGGCTCGTCAAGTTTAACCTGAGTATTCTGCGTGTGCAAAACTGGCTTGCACCCGTTGTAGATGGATGTAGAGCTTATCACACCCGATCATCACATGGTGTCTGGGCATGACGAACTTTGGCAACAGTGCATACTCAGGGAGAACACTTTTATCTTGAAATTTAGTGAGAGATCATCTTATAAGTGATATGATATGGCCATCATCATCTTGTGCTTGTGATCTTCATCTCCGAAGCATCGTCATGATCACCATCGTCACCGGCGCGACACCTTGATCTCCATCGTAGCATCGTTGTCCTCTCGCCAATCTTATGCTTCTACGACTATCGCTACCTCTTAGTGATAAAGTAAAGCATTACAGAGCGATTGCATTGCATACAATAAAGCGACAACCATATGGCTCCTGCCAGTTGCCGATAACTTGGTTACAAAACATGATCATCTCATACAATAAAATTTAGCATCATGCCTTGACCATATCACATCACAACATGCCCTGCAAAAACAAGTTATACGTCCTCTACTTTGTTTGTTGCAAGTTTTACGTGGCTGCTACGGGCTTAGCAAGAACCAATCTTACCTACGCATAAAAAACTACAACGATAGTTTGTCAAGTTGGTGTTGTTTTAACCTTCGCAAGGACCAGGCGTAGCCACACTCGGTTCAACTAAAGTTGGAGAAACTGACACCCGCCAGCCACCTGTGTGCAAAGCACGTCGGTAGAACCAGTCTCGCGTAAGCGTACGCGTAATGCCGGTCCGGTTCCAATGGTCAGATTTCAAACACACACGGCAACTTTACTTGGACTACAAGCAAAGCTGACTTATCCAACTCTGGACAAGATTTGCTCTCATAGTCTTCACTCGAAGACATATGATTTTGGTTAAGCATCACTTCAGTCATTCTGACTGGTTTTCTTGGACCCCACTTAACAGTACGGTGGTTCCTATGACTCAACAAAGAAGAAAAAGAACGACGAAAGAACTAAGTCTTCGCGCTCCATAGTCTTCATGTGATGTCTTCTCTTGTCATAGTCTTCAATGTGAATGTCTTCACATACCACCTTTGACTTCAATGTCTTCTTACATTTTTAGGGGTCATCTCTGGTAGGAAAACCGAATCAATGAGGGACTTCTACCTGTGTTATCCTGCAATTCTCACAAACACATTAGTCCCTCAACTAGGTTTGTCGTCAATACTCCAAAACCAACTAGGGGTGGCACAAGATGCACTTACAAGTAGTATATGCTTATAACGCCCCAGACACACCTGCCGGTGGTCGTTACTCATGGCGGGATCTAGACTGTGTTGGGGAACGTAGTAATTTCAAAAAAATTCCTACGCACACGCAAGATCATGGTGATGCACAGCAACGAGAGGGGAGAGTGTTGTTTATGTACCCTCGTAGACCGGAAGCGGAAGCGTTATAACAACGCGGTTGATGTAGTCGTACGTCTTCATGGCCCGACCGATCAAGCACCGAAACTACGGAACCTTCGAGTTTTTGCACACGTTCAGCTCGATGATGATCCCCGGACTCCGATCCAGCAAAGTGTCGGGGATGAGTTCCGTCAGCACGACCGCGTGGTGACGATCTTGATGTTCTACCGTCGCAGGGCTTCGCCTAAGCACCGCTACAATATTATCGAGGATTATGGTGGAGGGGGGCACCGCACACGGCTAAGAGATCAATGATCAATTGTTGTGTCTCTGGGGTGCCCCCTGCCCCCGTATATAAAGGAGTGGAGGAGGGGGCCGGCCAAGGAGGGTGGCGCGCCCAACGGGGGGAATCCAACTCCCACCGGGAGTAGGACTCCCCTTTTTCCTATTAGGAGTAGGAGAGGGAAGGAAGAGGAAGGAGGGAGGAAGGAAAGGGGGGGCCGGCCCCCCTCCCAATTCGGATTGGGCTTGGGAGGGGGGGCCCTCCCTTGCTCGTTTCCCCTCCTTTCCACTAAGGCCCAATAAGGCCCATATACCTCCCGGGGGGTTCCGATAACCTCCCGGTGATCCGGTATTGTCCCAATCTTACCCGGAACCTTTTCGGTGTCCAAATATAGTCGTCCAATACATCGATCTTTATGTCTCGACCATTTCGAGACTCCTCGTCAAGTCCGTGATCACATCTGGGACTTCGAACAACCTTCGGTACATCAAAATATATAAACTCATAATGAAACTTTCATCGTAACGTTAAGCGTGCGGACCCTACGGGTTCGAGAACAATGTAGACATGACCGAGACACGTCTCCCGTCAATAACCAATAGCGGAACCTGGATGCTCATATTGGCTCCTACATATTCTACGAAGATCTTTATCGGTCAGACCGCATAACAACATACGTTGTTCCCTTTGTCATCGGTATGTTACTTGCCCGAGATTTGATCGTCGGTATCTCAATACCTAGTTCAATCTCGTTACCGGCAAGTCTCTTTACTCGTTCCATAATACATCATCTTGCAACTAACTTATTAGTTGCATTGCTTGCAAGGCTTAAGTGATGTGTATTACCGAGAGGGCCCAGAGATACCTCTCCGACAATCGGAGCGACAAATCCTAATCTCGAAATACGCCAACCCAACATGTACCTTTGGAGACACCTGTAGAGCACCTTTATAATCACCCAGTTATGTTGTGACGTTTGGTAGCACACAAAGTGTTCCTCCGGTAAACGGGAGTTGCATAATCTCATAGTCATAGGAACATGTATAAGTCATGAAGAAAGCAATAGCAACATACTAAACGATCGGGTGTTAAGCTAATGGAATGGGTCATGTCAATCACATCATTCTCCTAATGATGTTATCCCGTTAATCAAATGACAACTCATGTCTATGGTTAGGAAACATAACCATCTTCGATTAACGAGCTAGTCAAGTAGAGGCATACTAGTGACACTTTGTTTGTCTATGTATTCACACAAGTATTACGTTTCCGGTTAATACAATTCTAGCATGAATAATAAACATTTATCATGATATAAGGAAATAAATAATAACTTTATTATTGCCTCTAGGGCATATTTCCTTCAGACTGGTCCCACAAATCAATACTAGTCTTTTCTGCGTACTTTGTGCTCACTCGTGCGCATCCGGGAACAATTTTTCGGTCGGTCACCCATCCTGAAATTACTCCAAGCTGAGCACGCTTAACTTTGGAGTTTTTTCTGAATGGAATCTCGAAAAAAAAGGAATTCCTTATTGATATGAGTAGTCTATCATCCCTAATAAGCCAGGCTAGCACATACACCCTCACTTAGAGGAACCTACGTCCTCGTCAGGCCACATGAACGTCCCCTCTTGGCGCACACGTCTATGCATCCAGTCCGATACATGTGCCATGCCGTGTGCCACGACGGGTCACAAATATCATGAACAATATGACCGCGCACCTGTCCGCAAACATCCGTGTAACCACGCGGGGCGGCTCTGATACCAGCTTGTAACGCTCCAGACACACCCGCCGATGGTCGTTACTCCTGGCGGGATCTAGACTGGCCCCATAAATCAATACTAGTCTTTTTGCGCACTTTGTCCTCACTCGTGTGCATCCGGGAGCAACTTCCTGGTCGGTCACCCATCCTGAAATTACTCCAAGCTGAGCATGCTTAACTTTGGAGTTCTTTTCGAATGGGCTCCCGGAAAAGAAGGAATTCCTTATTGATATGAATAGTCTATCATCCCTAATAAGTCAGACTATCACAATGCTGCATGTCTGCATACCTCACGTGGACAGATAAGGGTGTGTGGTCTTTTATCCCTTAATTGTAGGACCAACCATGTCTTAGGTAAAGTAGATGCATGCATCGGTTACCGGTTAATTTGCTAGTTGTTGGGTAATATCCTTCAACAACCCATATCATGCAAAAAAAAAACTCCAAGGACCCGCTAAGGGATGGGAGTATGTACTCCCAGGAGTACGGAAGAGGAGTAGTTACCCCACATATAGGGAAAATTCATCCTACCATCCAGGGGTAGTTACCCCACAAATTTCATATACTACCATATAGTATTATATATACTACTTAATCATTATAAATATGTTCATATATTATATATAACATATTCTAAAGTGAGGTACATGAAAAAATTGCAAATTGGCCCATGATTTTTATTATATTTGTGAATACATATATATTTGTATGTAAAAAAGAGCATATTAAAAATACGATGCATACTACTTAAAAAGTAGTATATATACTATCTAAATATTTATATATATACTACATACTACACGTACATACTCTCTGATTTGATAGATACTACATACATCATACAAAACTCAAGTGGTGGTAACTACCACTGGTGGTATATATTCTAAGTTGAATACATCAATTAATTGTGACACCTTCAAAATTAGGAAGCATAATACATAGTACCTCCTCCGTCCCAAAATTCTTGTCTTAGATTTGTCTAGTCTAAGACAAGAATTTTGGGACGGAGGGAGTATAAAAGAATTGAATGAGAGATATTTAAGAAATTGTTTACCCGATCAAAATCGGGTGGCCAAATTATAATTGAAGACCTCAATCGAATGTGAGCTCTTTAAAATTAGGGAGCTTAGTGTTATAGAGGATATAAAAGAATTTAATGAGATAGCTTTGAGAAATTGTTGACCTGATCAAAATCGAGTGACGCAATCTTAATTGAAGACCTCAATTGAATGTGGGCTCTTTAAAACTAGGAAGCATAGTGTTAAAGAGGATATCATAGAAAGGCCTATGTGGTTCTTCGAAATGAAACAGTTTGAGCTGCTTGATGACAGGATTGGAAATTGTTGTCTTGTCTAGGAAATGTCATGGTGATAAGCAAGTGTCAGTGGAATTCGGCTTGGGTGGCAGAATTCCTACGGCAGACAAATCAGAGCAAGTGTCACCTGCTTGACATGCAAGCCTATGGCAGAATTTTCTGAGAATGGCTAATCAGCCGAGAAATACGCATAAACAGTTCATCTGCCATAGCTCAAAAGCTGCAAAGATGATCAAAATCATTTGCTCAGACTAATCAGCCAGGAAATATGCATAAACAATTTATCACCCGACAAAAAAATCATAGCATTGTTAGAGGCTAATTGAATTTTTTCCCGGGGAAAATCATTGTCTCACAAACTTTGAATATTATACTAAGACCAGAAGATCAATTCTTACACATAATCAAAGTGGAAACAATTTAGTAGTCAAGTTCCTCGATGGTGAGAGCTGCCGGATGCTGGAACGTGAGGTGTTGGTCTCCCGAGCAGACTAGAGAAAGGGGTAACAAAAGTCGTTGGTACTGTTGGTTGTTAGAAGCCTGCACGAACAAAGCCGCCGGTTCTATTGTTCGACTCGAGGTTCCCCGGCCAAATTTAGCGTGGAGCAAGTCTCGCAAGCGCCGCAAGAAAAAAGTCTCGCAAGCGCCGGCGGCCACGAGAGCAGCCTCGGCTCCGACCGATCGCCGCCAGCAGTAGGCCGACCTCCGGCGGCTGGCGAGCAAGCCAGTAAGCGCCCACCTCTTGTGTTCTTGCTCGGTCCGTCGAGCTTTTGTGGCGTGTGCCAATTTTTGTGGTGATTTCTTCTGCTTGCTCAATCTTTTTGGTGGTAGTTTGTGATTACTGATGCTTCAAATTTGTTCAGTGAGCCAGCGAGCTGGCGAGATGGCAGAGCCAGAGGCGCGGATCACCACTGTGGGTTCTTCAGCCTTCAGGTTCAGAGTAGACTACGAGCAAAGCAAGAAGCTTCCCATTGGCAAGGCCATCCACTCCGACGTCGTCTCCGCCGGTGGACACCACTGGAGGATCGAGTTCTTCCCGCGTGGCCAGAGCGAGGCCGAAAAGGGCGAGTATGTCTCCATCTTCTTCAGGCACATGAGCAAAACCAGAAGGATCAGAGCCATCATCGAGGCCTTCGTCATTGGCAGCGACGGCAATCCATCTGCGCCGGACATACTGCAGAGGACATTTCAAACCTTTGAAATCAACGGAGATAAAGGCCGCCACGACTCCTGGGGATGGAATCGGTTTGCCAAGGGAGCTATTCTGGAGAAAATTTTCTTAGCAGAGAGGCACGTCACGTTTGTATGCGCCATCATACTCATTGATGACAAACCTGCTATTCTTGTCCCGCCTTCAGATATCGGGACTCATCTTGGCCGCCTGCTTGATCGTACTGACGGCACAGATGTGTCATTCATCGTTGGTGATGAGACATTCCATGCTCACCGGGCGGTGGTTGCTGCCCGCTCACCGGTCTTCAGAGCACAGCTCTTCGGTTCCATGTCCGAGGCTACAATGTCATCCATTAGATTGCACGACATCACGCCTGCAACATTCAAAGTTATGCTTGGGTTTATATACATGGATGAATTCCCCGGAGAAGACGAGTCTAATGACTATTCCACTGAGATGCTCCAGAATCTAGTCGCCGCGGCTGATCTATACGCACTTGATCGGCTGAAGGTTATCTGTGCCCAGAAGTTATGGAATACAGTTTCAGTAGATACAGTTGCAACTATGTTAGCTTGTGCCGAAACCTATAACTGTCAGGAATTGAAGAACAACTGCATTGACTTCTTCGCGGTGGAAGCAAATTTTAAAGAGGCCATGTTCACTGATGGTTATGCCTTGTTGCTTCTAAAATTCCCATCGATTACCGCTGAGCTCAAAAGGAGGGTTCGGGCATAAACACGTGTATACTTCAGGCGTTCAAGCAGAGTTTTAGTATGGTGTTTTGGTTTTGGTGAGTGGTATCTGACATCTTGTGGATCATATAATCTGTATTTGCCGAGGGAGGGAGCCTGGAAGCTAGATATTGTAGAATCATGTTCTTGAAGTGTTGGGCTTAGTTGCTATCGAGTATTGATACCGATAAATCATATAATTGCCAAATTAGCAACTCATTTCTCTGTTTTTCTCTTTGTTCTTTTGGTACATGTGGTGTCATGACTTTTAATGTTAACTCCATGGTGCTATATGATCAATACGTCATCCATCAGGCCACACGACATCAAACCTGCAACATTATGCTTAGGTTCATTTACAAAGATGATGCCGGGAGAAAACGAGCTTCAGGACTCTTCCGCTGAGATATTTCAGGATCTACTCGCTGCGGCTGATCGGTATGCACTGGACCAACTAAAGATTATTTGTGCCCAGAAGTTATGGGAAAGTGTATGTAGAATTGTAGATACAGTTGCAACAATCTTAGGCTGAAACTTACAACTGTCAGGAGTTGAAGAACAAGTGCATTGACTTCTTTGTTGTGGAGGGAAACTTCAAGGAGGCCATGTTCACCATGGTTATGCGCTGCTGGTTTCTGATATTACCATCGACTATTGTTGAGCTCAAAAGGAGAGTTAGGGTATAATGTAGTAGTGAGATACATCTGTGGGTGTATATAGTTCAGGTTTTAGAGCATAACTCTAGTGTGGTATTTTGGAATTGGTGAGTGGTATCGGGTAAGGTATCCAGCATCTTTTCACTGATTTTGTTCTTCCAGAATGTGAAAAAAAATGGAGCCGGAGCGAGGCGGCCGGGGGCCCTGCCTCCGTGCGCCTCCAGCTCCTCCCCGCGCGCATCCCTCCTCCCGCCGCCGTCAGCCTGCGCCGCCGGCCCTCGGCCGCGTGATGCTGGCGGCGGTGGGCTTGCCCTTCCCCGCGCGCGGTCCTCCCCTGCTCGGGCGGTGATGGCCGGCGGCGGTGCGCTTCGGCCGGTGGCGGTCCGGCGTCCTGGTGTGGAGGCCGCCGGTGCTCGCCTTGGTGGTGCCGCCTCTTGGCGGCGGGGTGGTCCGATGGTGCTGGCCGGCCGGGGGCGCGTCCCTGGCCCAGATCTGGGCCCGTAGGGTTCCCTCTGGGTCCTTGCGGATCGGCTCCGGCGCGACCGCGACGCTCTCTGTATGGGGAGGCTGGGGAGCGGCTTGGACTAGGACAGCGACGCCGGCGGCGTTCCAGCTGCTGCGCGGAGGCGGGAGCTGTCCGGGCCTTTGAGGGCCCGGACGAGCCTGTGGGGCCACGGGCCCGGTAGGCTCCTGCCATGGCGTCTGGTCGGCTACCGTCGTGGACGGTGGAGGTGGGGCCCTCCCGTATGCCGATGGTGCTGTTGCCCTAGTCCCGGCTCCTCTTCTTCGTTGTGCAGACCATCTTCGCGGTGCTATGGTGAGACAGCGTGGGAAGCTTCGTGTTCGTGTTGGCGCAGGGTGGTGGTCGGTCTGGTGGCGAGCTCCGGAGTGCCTGAGGTAGAGGCTGGGATCGGGAGAAATCTTTGTTGGCTTCGCCGACACCGACGCGGTGGCGCCTGAGGGTGCCGCCGGACCTTCTTGGAGGGCGTCGGGGTTACCCTTCCTCTCTCCTCGCCGTGTACCGGGCGAAACCCTTGGCAGCAGCGTCGTCATCGTCGCGTCCCTTCTTGGAGGTGTTGTTGGGTACCGGCACTTCGGAGTCTCGGAGCTTGGTGGGTGATCTCCGGTGGACGCAGCGGTCACGATGCTTCGTCGTTTTTGTCGATCCGCCGTTATCGGCATTTGTTTCTTTTCTTTTTTCTCTTTCCTTTCTTTTGGGCGTGTTTGTGCTGCTTCCGCCCCAGCCCCTATCGTTGGTTGTATCAGTTGGTTGCTTTGTAATACAAAGCGGGGGGAAACCCTTTTTCGTAAAAAAAAATGGAGCCATGATTCAAATTGTTGTCTTGTCAAGAGGTGTCATGCTTTGTACTCGCGTGTGTTTGTAGTTGTCATTTTAATTTTACATTTATTTTTGTTTAGTGCTTGAAGCAAATCTATGTAGTTCATGCCTCACAGTCTACCTTTTCTCTATTTTAATACAACATTTGTCGCTGTCTCATATGTTCTATTACTTTAAAATATAAATCAAGAGCTCTTTTTACAATATTTTGCATTGGAGACGCGGCGAGCACCCGATCAACGCGTCCTTGAGGGCGCGGCGCTTCACCGCCTTGTCCGCAATCGGGACGAAGGCACCGGTATCCGCACGGGCCAGACGCGCGCTGCGGTGCCCACCCCCGCCGAGAACGGCGGCTTCCTGGGCAGCTGAGGGGGCGGTGGGAGCAGGCGCAGGGGCATCCAAACAGGGGGACCCACCCCCATGCATCGCCATGCAGGGCACGTCGTCGGGCGCTTCGTCAGCCAGGTCGACGATGCGCACCGAGGAGCCAGAGGTGGGCGAGCCGGACAGGGCCACTGTCCAGTCCTCGCTCCCTCCCCCCCCCCCCCCCCCCCCGCACCATCCATGGCCCCAAGGCGAGCGACAGAGCCGGGCAGAGGGGAAGCGCCCAGGACCCGAAGGACGGAGTCGAGGGCACCGTTGCCTCCCCCGCCATCGAAAAACCTGCCGACGGGGCGGAAGGCTGGGACAGCCGCATCACCGTGACGGCGCGCCCCGTCGGGCCTGTTGTGGGCGAAGGGAGGGGGAGGGAAGCGGAAGTACGACACGTACTCGCCGTTGTCGTCGAAGGAGCGTGTCATCGGCCAGACTGCAGCCGGCTCGATGGAGATGGCCCGCGTCGCCCACGGCCCGCCCCATGGCCAAACGTCACACGGGATGTCCCGTGTGCGTTCCAGGAGCACGACCACCCGGATCGTGGCGAGCTCATTGCCAGAGAGGGCGCGCGGGTCGACCTCGAGGACGCGCCCGAAGCCGGAGAAGGCGGCGGGGATGCAGATAGGCGTAATGAACTCGGCGGGGAAGCCCGTAGCCGCCAGGAGGGCGCACTGGCGAGCGTGCTGCGGCACTCGCCCATACAGCTCCTCCCGGTGGAGGTCGATGCGCGCACCCTGGTAGTGCAGGGGCTGGCTAGCGATGGCTTCCTCCCGGTCGGCCCAGGACGCGAAACGGAGGTAGCAGACGCCGACCGACGAAGGGACCGTGTCGAAGGAGAGGTCCCCTAGGTCACGAAGCATGGCAGCCTGGACCGCGGCCGTCGCGTTGATGAAGGCGCTAGGCGGTTCAATGGAGACCACGGCTAGGCAAAGCGCGGCCTCGATATCCCCGGCCGGCATGAAGACGTCCATGGCGTTCGGGCGCTGCTATTCGCCCGCAACCGACCCCCGCTGCCCGAGGAGACCTCGGTACCAGAGGAGGAGAGGCGCGACGAGCTACGCGACGACGGCGGCCCCCGGGGCTGAAGCAGCTCCGGCGGCGGCGCAGGGGCCGTCAAGGCAACTACCACCGGCTGCGGGTGGCCCAGCTCATCCTCCGCGGACGGAGGAGATAGCGGAGGAGAACGCACCACCCCGTCCAACGAGATATCTCGTGGGGAGGGCGTGGGTGAGCGAGCCCGCGAGCTGGGTTCCCCCACGTCAAGGCGCCTTGGAGCGATGGAGGACAGAGAGGAGGGACGCCGGGCCGCAGAAGGGTAGGGGGTTTGGCGGCGGGGAGGGGGCGGCGGAGGAGGAGGCAGGGGGGTGGAGCGCGGGGGAAACATGGCGGGGCGCGGGGGGGCATGGGGCAGGACTTGGACCGAGCACGGTGGCTGAAGCGGCGGCAGCGGCGACAGCACACCGGATCCCGGCAGTCTTTCACGTAGTGGAGTGAGGAGAGGCAGCGGAAGCAACCGCGAAGGGAGAGAGGAGGAGTAGGGCACGGCTTGGGGCGGAGGGGGGCGGCTGGGGATAATAACGCGGTGCGGTAAGGGCTGCCACAGCCATCCCGGGGAGCGCAACTATTGGGGGAGGCAGGGGCTTAATTCCGTCACGGGCCCCCACATTAAAAGCCCCGTCGCTGTCCGGGTCAGGCGACGCGGTGCTGGACGGCCCGAAAACCCCCTAGGCAGCGGCAGCCTGAAACCCCGCTCCCTCACCCGCGGCAGCAGTAACTACTGCCAGCGACCCCACAACAGGCCCAGGCAAATCGAAGGGCGAAACGTGGCTAACGGTGGGACAAGGCAGGATGCCAGGGAGGAGAGACCTTGGGGGAGCCGAGCGCCCCATGGCCGAAAGGCTACGCCCACGCCCATGCGCCATAACCCGCGCCATGAAGGCGGCAGGTGGGGGAGCGGCCACACGCCCCCCGATGGCCAGCTCAGCCGCAGCATGCGCCTCCGCCACCGACAGGAACAGCCGGAGCTGCACCGTCGCGGAAGCCCCGACGCCGGTCTCGACCATGAGCCGGGCCACCACCTCGCAAGCAACCTGGACAGAGAAAACCAGGGGCTTGACACCACGGCGACCAGGCGGGCGGGGCGCGCACAGAAGAGGATGGAAACCAGGGTAGAAACGGAGACGGCGGAGAGATGGGCGGCCGTCACCGGAACCGTGACCCACACAGTCCCGGGGCAGAGAGACGAGCTACGCCGGCTTGGGAGGGAAACACTGGACCGAAGGGAGGAGAAGACACGATCCTGGAAGGTTTTACCTGGACGAGGCACGACGCGGAAGACTCTCCCCGTGTCACTGGCCGTCTTGCTGCCGCCGGAGCTATCAGGGCGACGGCCAAGGGATGGAGCGGACGGCGGGGTGGATGGAGAGGGGCAGGGGGGTGGTGGAGGGGTTGGTCGGGAAGGCGGAGGAAGGACACCGGAGGGATCGCCTGGCTCGTCGCCAGAGTTATCGCCCGACATCCAACCAGGGTTCTGGCTCCAACCAGGGATGAGGAATCGATTCACCCACCTCCGCAGAATCATGGAGGTGCAGGGGTTCCCGGCTGTTTGGTACGATTGGATGGACCTCATCCTTCGGTCCTCTATGGCGGCGGTGCTACTCAACGGGGTCCCCGGGCGTTGGTTCGCGGTTCGCAAGGGCTTGCGGCAGGGGGACCCTATCTCCCCCTACCTCTTCCTCCTGGTCGTCGATGTGCTGCAACGCATGATTCGGTCGGACGGGGCTCTCCGACACCCCTTGTGCGAGGGGGAGCCGCCGGTGGTACTCCAGTATGCCGACGACACACTGATCATCATGCATGCTGAGGCGGGGGGCGCGGCTAGGCTGCGCGTCATCCTCGACCAATTTGCCGCCGCTACGGGGCTCGTCATCAACTTCTCCAAAAGCACCCTTGTCCCCATGCATGTGGACGCGGCGGTGCTTGCGGCGGTGGTGGCGACGTTCGGGTGCAGCGTTGGCGCCTTCCCGCAGACCTACTTGGGCCTCCCGTTGTCCAGCGACAAGATCAAGGTCGACGACTTTGCCCCGATGCTGGCCAAGGTGGACCGCTATCTTGCGGGATGGCGCGCTAGGCTTCTGTCCCCTGCGGGGCGTCTGGTCCTCATCAACGCAGTCCTGGACTCCCTCCCTACCTATGCCATGGCGGCCATGCGGCTCCCGCCGGCTGTCCTGGCCAAGTTGGATGGACTGAGGCGTGCGTTCCTTTGGAACGTTGCGGGTTGGGCCTCTGGTGCTCAGTGCCTCGTCGCCTGGGACCGGGTTTGCCGAGCTAGGGCCGAAGGAGGCCTCGGCGTTCGCGGTCTGGGGGCTCAGAACGACTGCCTCCTCCTCAAGCTTCTCCATCGCCTTCACTCCAGAGTGTCGTCCCGGTGGGCCTGCTGGGTTTGGAGCCTGCTGGACGGGCGATCTCTCCTGAGCCGTGGTCGCTCCCCTCTCTTGGGGGAGCACTGGGGGGCCCTCCTTGGGTTGCTGCCTGTCTACCGGGCACTGACGCGTGTGGAGGTGGGAGACGGACGGGCGACCTCATTCTGGCACGACGATTGGCTCGCCTGTGGGGTGCTCCGGGTGGCCTTCCCCGCCCTCTTCTCCCATGCTGCCAGCTTGGAGGTCTCGGTGTGGATGGTGCGTCGGCGAGGTGTCAGGTCCTTGCTTGTACCGCGGCTCACCCCCTTGGCCGCTGAGGAGTGCGCTGCTGTTCAGAAAATGGTGGATGGTTACCTGAGGGTCCGGACTCCCGTCTCGCCACGCTGTGCGTGAGGCCCGGCGGGGGCTTCTCTGCTAGAGGTGGGTATGCCCTTGTGACCTTTGGTGGGGTGGAGGCGGCTCCGGCGTCCTTCCTCTGGTCGTCCTGCGCCCTGTCGCGCGTCAAATTCTTCGGTTGGCTCCTCTCCATGTCACGCATCCATACGAGGGACGTGCTCCTTCGAAAAAACCATCCTCACGGCTGCGGAAGCGGGGTGCCCCTGCTGTGAGGCGGCGCTGGAAACTGCCGATCACATGATCTTCGGGTGTCTGTTTGCGGTTCAGTTCTGGCGGTGCGTTGGGCTCTCGCCCACTGGTGCTTCTGTGGGGAGCCTGCACCTTTTCGATGCTTCGCCCGCTGTCGGCGTTGCCCCTCCCGCATCCTTCGTCCTCCTTTGCTGTTGGAGGCTCTGGAAACGACGGAACGCTGTTGTCTTCAGGGAAGACTCGTGGTCCCTGGCTGCTACACTGAAGGCATGTCGGGACGACGCGGTGTTGTGGCGTGCCAGATTGCGGGAGGGAGACCGCTCTCATATCGACGCTGGCTAGCTGTTCTTAGGACCGGTAGTCTGGCATGATGGCTAGCTGCCTAGCTAGATCTCCTTTCCTTTCCCTTCTGTAAGCTCTCCCTCTCTGTAATCTGACTCTCAGGGGTTTGTCCCCTTTACGCAATATATATTCAGGTGGTGGGGGGGCTCCCCCCCTCCCCCGGTGAAAATTCAAAAAAAATATATTTTGCATTGGTTTTATTTTTTTGAACACGGTACAAACATAGACAATCATACATACCCATCCCTATGAATGCAAGCAGGGTATGAGCACATTCGAGAGGCTAGACCGACACATCATTTTGACATTGACAAAGTCACCACAGGCACCTTCGAGAAACTGGGCCGGCACATCATTTTGACATTATGAACATCGCCAAAAGCCTGAAATAAATCCAGAAAAATACGAGCACCAGTGCCAAGTCTAGGACCTGAACCCTGGCGATGGTTCCATCACAAAGAACATAACCATCTGGGGGAGGCTCGGCTCGCCTTTTAGATTATCTATTATTAGCACATATTTACGCGAATATCCATTTCTGAGCCAGGCTAATATGCACCCAGTCAAGAAAAAAATCACATTTTAAAAAAAAAATCCAATTGCTTTTTGCATGGTAGATAATTTGATGTGTGAGGTACGCTCCCAATTTCAGATCATTTATACATACGAATAGCTCTCGGCAATAAAGATAAATTGGGTCAAAATAGTACATGAACAGAAAACTTTTTTACAGACCCCAAATTTGTCTTTTTTATCGACAGCTACTCAGATGTCCAAATGATCTGTAATTTGGAGTTATCCTCACGCACCAATGTAAAAAAAGGAATATTTTTTTGAATTTTTCTAGTATTTATTTTGAATTTTTTTGTTCATCGCGGGTGCATCCTATTTATGCGTTTATTTTAACAAGGTTACCGTCATAACAAGCGTGAAATGATCGATATGGTCAACTAGAGGGGGTGAATAGGTGACTAACAATTTTTAGGTTATTTTAACAATTTAGGCTTAACAAAAAAATGGTGTCTATGCAACTAGGTGGACAACCTATATGATGAGGTCAACAATAACAACACAAGCAAGCACAAGATAAAAACACAATATAAGCTTGCACAAAGTAAAGGTTAGAAGTAACCATAAGTGAAGTCGATGCAGAAGGAGATGTGTTACCGAAGTTCCCTCCCTTTATGGGGAGGTATGTCTCCGTTAGAGCGGTGTGGGGGTACAATACTCCCCAACAACCGCTAGGACCACCGTAATCTCCTCACGGCCTCGTACAATGCAAAATGTCGTGATTTCACTAGTGGTGCATTTGAAGGCGGCGACCGAACCTTTACAGACAAGGTTGGAGCTCTCTCCAGAACTTAATTGGAGGCTCCCAACACCACGACAAAGCTTCATCACAATGGAATGTGTCTTCGAGGTGACCTCTTCTGTCTAGGATGCCCAAACACCCCAAGAGTAACAAGATCCACGAGGGATTAGTGAAGAAATCAAATTTCTCTTGGTGGAAGTGTAGATCGAGGCCTTCTTCTCCAAACCCTAGAGCATCAACAAGTTTTGATGGCTAGGGAGAGAGATCGAGCAAATATGAGCTTTAGGGAAATTGTGGAGCAAAGGAGGGAAAGAGGTGGTCTTCTTGAAGAAGAAGAAGAAGAAGACCGCCTTTATATAGTGAGGGTACAAATCTAACTGTTATGTGCCCTCATCGTGCATAAGCAATACAACCATTTAGCACGGTCATTTCAGCATAAGCTAGCGAGTAATGCATTAGTACTAGCGCAGTAGTTCCGCCGGAGCGGTACTACCGTCTATAATGAGCGGTACTGCCGCAATTTATCGAATGCCATACAGAGAAAACAACGGTAGTTGAGTGGTCGTCAAAGCAGAAGTACCACATAGAGCGGTACTACCGTTGGCTGCTAAGGTACTTCTGTGATCTTGGCCAAGGGCAACAGAAGACTCTGCCTAAGCGGAAGTAGCCACGGTACCTACTTAACGGATGTACCGCCGAAGCAGTACTACTGCTTGCGATACGCGGTACTAACTTTAAATAACAAGAGGCATACACAGGCTTCGACGATGCACTGCAGTAGAAGTACCGCAAAGACGGTACTACCGCTGCAGCCAGCGGCACTACCGTAAAATCTCTTTTGCCTAACAGAGAGATCGTCCGTAGTTCCAGCAGTACTACTAGAGGATACTACCATGGTAGTAAGCGGTACTACCGCTAATCCTCTACTTAGTAAAGCCAGACACAGCAGAAGAATGTTCCAAAATGTGGGAAGTATATGTGGGTGCATATGGTTCGTGTACGTATTGATTCCATCCATACCTTTCAATGCGGACCCCCTCTTAATAATACAGTTTTTTATGACTCAAACAAAACAAAAGTAAACATAAAAAATAAACCGTCTTTGCTCCTTCTATCACCGAGGAGAGTAAACCGTCTTGTGCCATATATAATAATATTTGAAATGCGCAATGCACATGGTTAGTCCACAAAGTGCATTGTCATCAACACCAAAACCAACTAGAGAGAGATATGCCCTAACAACGCAGAAATAATCTAGTTGTATTTTCATTTAGATATGAATTATTTATACCTATCCTTTTACTTCATAATTTTTAACTTCTTGGAAGTACATCATATTTTGTCTTTTTAGGGAATTTATTTCAGAATTTTATATTTTCCGCTCCTAGCAAAGAAAGTAAGTAAAATGAGTCGAATTGTATAATACAGCTGCAATGGGCCGCCCTATGTTGTTTTCCCTTTTTTCTCCTTCAATTGTTTTGGTCTTTTGTCCTTGCTTTTTTCTTTTCTAGTTTCTTTCTTTTCTTTAGGTCTGGCATCTGTTTTTCCATTACTTTTCTTTTTCTAGTTTCATTTTTTATTCTGCTTGTCACTTCATGAATATTTTTAAAATATATAAACATCCATAATTCATTGAAGATTTTAAAAATTCATGATCCTTTTATTCATTTTAATCCAATTCTTGAATATTATTCAATTAATTAAACATTTTCAAAATTTATGAAACTTTTAAAATTCTTGAACAGTTATTAAATGCTAATAATTTATTTAGATCATTTTTTAAAAATTTGGGGACATTTTAATTATATTTCCCAATACTTTAAAAACCGGCAACTCGTCTTTTTAGAGGCAGACGCCTCCGATTTTCTTCAACCAGTTTATCACTTTTTTTTCCTTGTGTGAATGAATGTTGTGTGATAAACCTAATTGGGTCAGGTCCCTAACGTGTTTGGGCTTCGATTCATTGCCACCCATTCCGATTTTTTGTCTTCTTTTTCTTTTGTTCATATTTTTGAATAAAAAATCTAAACATAGATATTCCAAAACTTAAATTTACATAAAAAACTAAAACCTGCATATTTGAAAAATGTTAACACGGTGTAAATTCGGTTAGCGTAATTTTTTCTGAAAAGTTATCTAACATTCAGAAAAAAGTTTGTGGCATTAATACAAATTCACGTATTTCAAGAAAATGTACATGATATTAGAATTTTTTTAAATGTGCATACAACGCAAATTTTATAAATTTTTTAAAATGTGTAATTCAAAAAAAGTTTCATACCATTCAAGACTATGTTTTTGTAAATTTTATAAATTGTTTCAACAATGTAAAATATATATTTGCAGAGTTAAAAAAAATCATGTCATTCAGAAAATGTTTCAATGTGTATTTGAAAGGTGTTTAACACGTATTAAAAAACAAAAACATCTATTTTATGAAAAATAATTATATATTTTGAAAATATTAGACATTTATAAAATAATGTTTTAAATGTTAAAAATGAAACAACAAAAAGCGCCAGTGTAGAAACACAGAGAACCGACACCCAAAAAACCCATTGAAACCCGACAAAGATAACAAAAAAACTAAAACAAGAAAACCGAGGGGAAAACGCTACCGAAACACAGAAAACTGAGAACCGTAATAAAAACCGATGAAAACCAACACCCGAAACACGCAGAAAAAAAAAAACAGCGTCTACCACCCGCTCCCCGCAGGAACCCGAATTGGCCGGGCCCATATACACCGCGGAATTTTCGCCAGTCAATTACATTCTCGCGCTGAACGACGATATCTTCACCTTCTACGAGAATGAATCCGTCGCTCGCTGTTGCTCCGACACCTGAGGTAGGATGGCACGCGACACGCCCGACGTGCGATGGCACATCTCCTTCGCCGCCGACCTGCAGACGCTTACCCTCTCGTTCCACGACGGCGTGTTGGTGCTACGGCGAGATGCTCTCCGGATCGTCCTGATCGATGGGCGCGGGATCACGGTCGACGCACGATTCCTGCGCGCGGGGGAGCACATTGACATTGGTGATGTCATCTCGCTGCCGTGTCACTTCGCGAAGATTCGGGAGCGGCTACCGGCGACGTGGTCGTCGTCAGCAGCAGCGGCGCACAGTCCGGTGCGAGGTGCGGTTCACGGGAGAAGTGCGGTCCATCGGGCGAGTGAGCTGAACCGTGACGGGGCGGACTCGAGCCCCACCCACCGCCCGCCAATGGCAGAAGGGCGACACGTGAACACCGACTGCCAGGAGGGTCCCAGTCTCGCCCAGGGCGTGGAGTTTTCTAGAGCGTGCGAGGCGGGGGGAACCACATCACTTCCCCCACCTACCACTGCGAGCGCACGAGACGCACACCTCGCCCCTCTCTTCGGGCACTTGTGGGAGAGAGCTAGGGTTTGTCCTCCTATCCATTCCCCACGCAATTCCTTCGTCTGGTGGCGCGGCAAGGTCGACGGTGACGGTCGCTCCTTCGCTCAAGTTGTTGCGGCGGAGCGGGCGGGTGGTGCGTCGAGCGCGGCGATGGGAGATCGAGGTGGGGGGAGATCCGGAGGATGGCACGACAACACGGCGCGAGGCGGCTTCAACGGAGGGCGCAAGGCACCGCTGCCAAATCAAACCCGCAATATGGTTTGGCAGCGACCAGATCCACCGCCGGCGGCGTCCGGGGGGCCGAGATCTGGAGGAGGTGAAGTCGGGGACAGATGGGAGGCGGCTGCGCACGCGTTGAGCGAGGCGACCAAGGAGACGGTGGTGACCACCAAAGCGGCGCCGCCACCCCCGCCATCTGCACCAACGTCGACCACCAGCGAGCTCTGCATCAACTGCAACCTCCCAGGTCACTTCGCTCCTCGCTGTCCTACCATTCGGTGCGAAAAAATGCAACAAATTAGGTCGTATGGCTCAATTATGTCAAACTTTGAGGCCCTGCGAGTGTGTTCCATCTATGTGCGGGTTTCAATCTCCGGGACAGGGCTTTTTCTATATCCTTGACATGTGTGCATCTAAACAAAATACTGAAAAAAGAACAATGTGGTGATTACTGTTGTGGAAGGATGTGCTTCTATAAAAGAGATAGAACAAGAATTTAATGCAATCTTTGCCCGGAAACCTAGAAAGAAAAAATGGCGCTGCACGGCTCGCTCCATTAGCCCTACTCAGTTTGTCATGCACTTTACCAATGCTAGCGAAGTGGAGAGAGCTTGCTGCTATGGGAAGTGTATGCCTCTGAAGGAGGGGGCTGTTGTGGTATGCATAACTCCTTGGTCTGCTTCGATAGGGGCCAAAGGGGTTATAGAAAAGGCTTGGGTGAAGATTCGCAACATTCCCATTGAAAAAATATGTGCTGAACATATTGCCTATGTTGGAGGGCTGGTGGGGATAACATTGGAAGTGGATGAGGCCACAATCCATAAACCTGAATATGCTAGAATCTTGCTTAGGTGCATGGAGGTGAAGAAAATACCTCCCTCAGCTGAAGGGATGTTGGGTGAGCAATATTATGACTTCTTTTATGAAGTTGAAAAAATTTTGATAGTGGGGGATGATAAGAGCCAATCCTCTATTGATGTAGATAGTAGTGCATCCCCTTCTTTTCCCAAGAAAGCAAGGACAGACCTATATCCCGCTTGTTCTGTTGGGCAAGGAGAAACCAGTGCGTCTATGGTTGGTAATTATTTATCCCAAAATTATGAAAAAGGGACACAACGACTTGCTGTTGTTGCTGAGAGTGAAGAAGAGGAGGACAGTGATGAGGGAAATCACACTGAATTGCTGATTGAGACCATGACTAGAGAGCATGATGATGGGAAAAAAATTAAACTATGGTTCTCAGACTGGCAATACATCCTATGGGGAAAATTTCGAGGTGCTGGAGGTGGAGAGAATGGGTGGGTCTCCCACTTCTGAGAACAACAGTCAGAAAGGTGCATGGGGGATTATTACTCCTATCCCTCCCGCACCATTATACCTCTATCATGATGAAAATACTCACGGGAATATGTTTCCTTCCTTGTCAGACTATGTGGTTTGGCCCTCCCTGCCTCATATTGTACCCCTTGAAGAGGGTTCCACAGAAGAGGAAGAGAAATGCAGCACCTATACTGTTGAATCTCCATCGGGGTCTCCTATCCATGACACTATGGTCCATGAGGGAAAAGCTTCACGCAGGCAAATGCAGAAAATGGGACGAGTGGAGGAAGTGGCTATCAACAGGAAGAAACGTGACTCTGAAGGTATGAAAATACCCAACTCTAAAAACCAATTTTCTACTCTATCTGATAATGCCATTATATTACGTACGTGCTGCTCTTATGGGGGTTAAAATTCCTGATGATGATTTCTCTACTATAGATGTTCTTCGAGAGCTAGAGCATTCTAGAAATCTGTTAAATGATAAAAACAATGATGCAAATAATACTAGTATCACTATTAATGATGGTTTGGGTAATGATATCCCTCTATCTCTAACCTGGGATGATGATAATAGAAGTGAGGAGGAACCATTTATCCTTGTTTAATCAAAACAAAGGAAAAAGAAAGAAAAACGCAGATGATCAGGGGTGATTATATCCCCAAAAAAGATCTGCTAGACCTATGACAAGAAGTCAAAAGAAAATGGGAGAGGGTACGGATGCTATGGACCCTGACAGACCCCCCAGAGTGAAAAATAAGCCTGAACGATATAAATGAAAGGCATCTTTTGGAATTGTAGGGGGGCAGGTAAGAAAGGCATGTCTACCTGCCTCACGGATATGATTTGTGCCAATGAGGTAGGTTTTATTGGTTTACAAGAAACTATGAAGGGATCTTATAAACATTCCTTTTTAGGAAGATAGACCCATACCAGAAATTCCATTGGGTATGGGTTCCCTCGAGGGGGAAATCGGGAGGTATTCTTTGTGGCCTCAATAAATATAAATTTGATGTTCTCGGCTCTAAATAGGGTAAATATATCCTGCAAATGGACTTGTTTGATAAAAACAAGAATTGTAGTTGGTCTCTCCTAATCGTATATGGTGCTGCTCACGATGAGCATAAGCCTGAATTCATCGCAGAATTATCTTCCTTGTGTCATAGTATCAATAGGCCATATTTGGTGGGGGGGACTTCAATATTATTCGCCACAATGGTGAGAAAAACAAAAAAGCACCCCTATATCATTTTTTCAGAGGTATTTAACTCTGTTATCCACCTGCTTGGTTTAAGAGAAATTCATATGGCTGGGGGATGCTATACGTGGTCCAATAAGCAGGAAAACCCAACCCTTGAAAAGTTGGATAGAGTGCTGATGTCTCCTGAGTGGGAAGACATATTTCCCCTTGCTTCGTGAGCAAGCTGGTTAAAGAATTATCAAACCACAACCCTCTACTATTGGATGATGGGGTCGCCTCATCTAGAGCACCAGGGAATAGGTGCTTTAAATTTGATAATGCTTGGCTTAATGATCCAGAGTTTCCTCCCTTAGTGGCTGATATTTGGTCAAGGCCAATATATACTATTAACCCCATTGATATCCTAAACATTAAACTGAAGAGGTGTAAGAAATTTTTCAAAGGTTGGGGGTCAAATGTGTTTGGGCATAATAAGATTAAGAAGAGACTTATCAAACTTGAGCTACAGGAGTTGGAGACGATTGAGGAGTCCACTGGGCTTTGCGGGGAGGCTTATACTAGGAAGCTCGATATCCTAGTAGAGGTCAATGATATGTATACAGAAGAAGAGCTTCATTGGCACCAGTTCTCTAATGAGAGGTGGTTGTTGAAAGGAGATAATAACACTGACTTCTTTCATAAAGTAGCTAATGGGCGTCACAGGAAAAACGCCATGAAATCCCTTGAGTACGGATCTGTGACTATAGAAGGGACCAAAAACTTGCTATCTCATGCCACAGAATATTATAAAAACCTTTTTGGGCCGGCTCTGGGTAACCTTTGCCATATTGATGCAGACTTGTGGTCTCAGGAAGAGAGAATTACGCATGCTGGTAATGAAGACTTAACTCGACCTTTTTCTCTTGAGGAGATTAAAAAAGCTCTTTTTGATATGAAATCCAACCGTGCTCCTGGTCTGGATGACATCCCTATTGAGTTCTATCAACATTGCTGGGAGGTGGTTGCCTAGGATCTTTTCTGTCTATTCGAGTGGTTCTATGAAGGCAAGTTGGACGTGCAATGTCTAAAATATGGCATTATAACTCTTTTGCCCAAATCTGCGGATGCTACAAAAATCCAGCAATATAGACCCATTTGCTTGCTTTGTTGCCCCTATAAACTTATCACCAAAGCTATGGATATTAGAGTGAGCAAATACGCCCATAAGTTGTTTAGTGTCTAGAAAAATGCTTTTATTAAGGGGAGACATATTGATGATGGTATTCTCTCCCTGCAAGAAGTGTTGCATTATACTCATATCAAAAAGCAAGTGGGGTGATCCTTAAACTTGATTTTGAAAAAGCCTACGACAAAGTTAATTGGGAATTTTTGCTTGACTACCATGAGAAGCGTGGGTTTAACTCTAAGTGGTGTGGGTGGGTATCTCAAATCCTTAAGAATGGCACGGTAAGTGTCAAGATTAACGATGAGATCGGCCCTTACATACAAAGTGCTAAGGGGGTACGGCAAGGTGACCCTCATTTCCCCTTTCTGTTTAACATTGCGGCTGAATGGCTGACTAAAATGGTGCTTTCAGCACAAAAACGGTCTCATTAAAGGTTTAGCTGCTGAGCTTATTGAAGGAGGAGTTGGTATCCTCCAATATGCGGATGATATGGTTGTATGTTTTGAACATGATATTGATAAAGCTATGAATGTCAAACTTTTGCTTTACCTCTTTGAACTCATGTCAGGATTGAAAATCAATTTTGACAAAAGTGAGGTTTTTTTACTATCGGAGGGGATAACGAAACTGACTTAGTATATGCAGACATGTTTAATTGTCAAGTGGGCACCCTGCCCATGAGATATTTGGGTGTTCCTGTTACATACTCTACTCTTAAGAACGTAGAGTTGGATTTCCTGGAGGGTAAGATGATTAAAAAATTGGATGCTTGGATTGCTTATGCAGCAGCATCAGGAGCCAGACTCACTCTGTTAGGATCCAGCCTGGATGGGATTCCATCCTATCTTATGTCGATGTTTCTCTTCAATAAAACTTTTATTGAAAAAATGAATAAACATCGCAGACGATTTTTTTGGAGGAAAAAAACAAGAAACATGGATACCATATGGTGAAATGGGATAGAATATGTCATTCTAAGAAGATTGGGGGATTGGGGATTAAGGATTTCATCAGCAGAACATTAGTCTGCTTGTTAAATGGTGGTGGAAGCTTGAAACAGGCGATGGCCTGATGTCTACTACACAACTTTCTTCTTGTAGGCGTTGTTGGGCCTCCAAGTCCAGAGGTTTGTAGGACAGTAGCAAATTTCCCTCAAGTAGATGACCTAAGGTTTATCAATCCGTAGGAGGCGTAGGATGAAGATGGTCTCTCTCAAGCAACCCTGCAACCAAATAACAAAGAGTCTCTTGTGTCCCCAACACACCCAATACAATGGTAAATTGTATAGGTGCACTAGTTCGACGAAGAGATGGTGATACAAGTGGTATATGGATGGTGGATAAAGGTTTTTGTAATCTGAAAAATATAAAAACAGCAAGGTAACTAATGATAAAAGTGAGCGTAAACGGTATTGCAATGCGTTGAAACAAGGCCTAGGGTTCATACTTTCACTAGTGCAAGTCCTCTCAACAATAATAACATAATTGGATCACATAACTATCCCTCAATATGCAACAAAGAGTCACTCCAAAGTCACTAATAGCGGAGAACGAACAAAGGAATTATGGTAGGGTACGAAACCACCTCAAAGTTATTCTTTCCAATCAATCCATTGGGTTATTCCTATAAGTGTCACAAACAGCCCTAGAGTTTGTACTAGAATAACACCTTAAGACACAAATCAACCAAAACCCTAATGTCACCTAGATACTCCAATGTCACCTCAAGTATCCGTGGGTATGATTATACGATATGCATCACACAATCTTAGATTCATCTATTCAACCAACACATAGGACCTCAAAGAGTGCCCCAAAGTTCCTACCGGAGAATCACAACGAAAACGTGTGCCAACCCCTATGCATAGGTTCATGGGCGGAACCCGCAAGTTGATCACCAAAACATACATCAAGTGAATCACGTGATATCCCATTGTCACCACAGATAATCACGGCAAGACATACATCAAGTGTTCTCAAATCTTTAAAGACTCAATCCAATAAGATAACTTCAAAGGGGAAACTCAATCCATTACAAGAGAGTAGAGGGGGGGAAGAAACATCATAGGATCCAAATATAATAGCAAAGCTCGTGATACATCAAGATCGTATCACCTCAAGAACACAAGGGAGAGAGATCAAACACATAGCTACTGGTACATACCTCAGCCCCGAGGGAGAACTACTCCCTCCTCGTCATGGAGAGCACCGGGATAATGAGGATGGCCACCGGAGAGGGATTCCCCCTCCGGCAGGGTGCCGGAACGGGTCTAGATTGGGTTTCGGTGGCCACAGAGGCTTCTGGCGGCGAAACCCCGATCTATTGTGGTCTGCAATAGTTTTAGGATATATGGAGATATATAGGCGGAAGAAGTACGTCAGGGGAGCCACGAGGGGCCCACGAGGGTGGTGGGCGCGCCCCTGCCTCCTGGCCTCCTCGTTGCTTCCCTTACGTGGACTCCAAGTCTCCCGGGTTGCTTTCCTTCCAAAAATAAGTTCCGTGAAGTTTCAGGTCAATTGGACTCCGTTTGATTTTCCTTTTCTGCGATACTCTAAAACAAGGAAAAATAGAAACTGGCATTGGGCTCCTAGGTTAATAGGTTAGTCCCAAAAATCATATAAAATAGCATATAAATGCATATAAAAAATCCAAGGTTGATAATATAATAGCATGGAACAATCAAAAATTATAGATACGTTGGAGACGTATCAGCATCCCCAAGCTTAATTCCTGCTCGTCCTCGAGTAGGTAAATGATAAAAACAGAATTTTTGATGTGGAATGCTACCTAGCATAATTCTCAATGTAATTTTATTTATTGTGGCATGAATGTTCAGATCCGAAAGATTCAAGACAAAAGTTTAATATTGACATAAACATAATAATACTTCAAGCATACCAATAAAGCAATCATGTCTTCTCAAAATAACATGGCCAAAGAAAGTTATCCCTACAAAATCATATAGTCTAGCTATGTCCATTTTCACCACACAAAATATTTAAATCATGCACAACCCTCATGACAAGCCAAGCAATTGTTTCGTACTTTTGATGTTCTCAAACTTTTTCAATCTTCACTCAATATATTAGCGTGAGCCATGGATATAGCACTATAGGTGGAATAGAATGGTGGTTGTGGAGAAGACAAAAAGGAGAAGATAGTCTCACATCAACTAGGCGTATCAATGGGCTATGGATATGCCCATCAATAGATATCAATGTGTGTGAGTAGGGATTGCCATGCAACAGATGCACTAGATCTATAAGTGTATGAAAGCTCAACAAAAGAAACTAAGTGGGTGTGCATCCAACTTGCTTGCTCGCGAAGACCTAGGGCATTTTGAGGAAGCCCATCATTGGAATATGCAAGCCAAGTTCTATAATGTAAAATTCCCACTAGTATATGAAAGTGACAACATAGGAGACTCTCTATCATGAAGATCATGGTGCTACTTTGAAGCACAAGTGTGGTAAAAGGATAGTAGCATTTCCCCTTCTCTATTTTTCTCTCATTTTTTTATTTTTTTATTTGAGCCTTTCTCTTTTTTTATGGCCTCTTTTTTTCTCTTTTTTTATTTGGGCTTCTTTGGCCTCTTTTATTTACTTATTTTTCGTCCGGAGTCTCATCCCGACTTATGGGGGAATCATAGTCTCCATCATCCTTTTCTCACTGGGACAATGCTCTAATAATGATGATCATCACACTTTTATTTACTTACAACTCAAGAATTACAACTCGATTCTTAGAACAAAATATGACTCTATATGAATGCCTCTGGCGGTGTACCGAGATGTGCAATGACTCACGAGTGACATGTATGAAAGAATTATGAACGATGACTTTGCCACAAATACAATGTCAACTACATGATCATGCATAACAATATGACAATGATGGAGCGTGTCATAATAAGCATAACGGTGGAAAGTTGCATGGAAATATATCTCGGAATGTCTATGGAAATGCCATAATAGGTAGATATGGTGGCTGTTTTGAGGAAGGTATATGGTGGGTTTAAGGTACCGGCGAAAGTTGCGCGGTACTAGAGAGGCTAGCAATGGTGGAAGGGTGAGAGTGCGTATAATCCATGGACTCAACATTAGTCATAAAGAACTCACATACTTATTGCAAACATTTATTAGTTATCAAAACAAAGTATTACGCGCATGCTCCTAGGGGGATAGATTGGTAGGAAAAGACCATCGCTCGTCCCCGACCGCCACTCATAAGGAAGACAATCAATAAATAAATCATGCTCCGACTTCATCACATAACGGTTCACCATACGTGCATGCTACGGGAATCACAAACTTTAAAACAAGCATTTCTCAAATTCACAACTACTCAACTAGCATGACTTTGATATTATTACCTCCATATCTCAAAACAATCATCAAGCATCAAACTTCTCTTAGTATTCAATGCACTCTATATGAAAGTTTTTATTATATCCCTCTTGGATGCCCATCATATTAGGACTAATTTCATAACCAAAGCAAATTACCATGTTGTTCTAAAGACTCTCAAAATAATATAAGTGAAGCATGAGAGATCAATTATTTCTTCAAAATAAAACTACCACAATGCTCTAAGAAGATATAAGTGAAGCACTAGAGCAAACGACAAACTACTCCGAAAAATATAAGTGAAGCTCAATGAGTAGTCGAATAATTATGCAACTATGTGAAGACTCTCTAATATTTAATAATTCCAGATCTTGATACTTTATTCAAACAACAAGCAAAACTAAATAAAATGACATCTAATAATAGCAAACATCATGTGAAGAAGCAAAAACTTAGGATCAACCGAAACTAACCGATAGTTGTTGAAGAAAAAAGGTGGGATGCCAACCGGGGCATCCCCAAACTTAGATGCTTGAGACTTCTTGAAATATTATCTTGGGATGCCTTGGGCATCTCCAAGCTTGAGCTTTTGTGTGTCCGTAATTCCTCTCATATCACGGTCTCCCTAAATCTCAAAAGCTTCATCCACACAAAACTCAACAAGGACTCGTGAGATAAGTTAGTATAAACCATTGCCAAAACCTTATCATACTCTACTGTAGAAAATCACTAAAATTATTATTAAACATTGCATACTAAATGCCTCTTCATATTTAATAGTCCTATCCTCAAATAGAATCATTAAAGAAGCAAACATATGCAAACAATGGAAACATAACAACAATCTGCCTAAACAGGACAGTCTGTAAAGAGTGCAGCAAGATCCATAATTCCCTAACTCCAAAAATTATGAAAGAAAATTCCCACCGTATTCAATTTATCATATCTTAATATTCAAAAGGTTTCAACATTTTATCACATTCTGACTTCTCTAGGGAATTATTGCGATAGTGGTAAACTTTCTGTTTTCAAACAGCAACATGTGGACTTCTAAAATAGGCATAGTAAAGGCTATCAATGTCACTTTTATTGAAATAAAAGATGCAAAACATTGTTCTAAATAACATCAAGCAAATATTAACAAAATAAATTGACGCTCCAAGCAAAACACATATCATGTGGTGAATAAAAATATAGCTCCAAGTAAATTTACCGATGAACGAAGACGAAAGAGGGGATGCCTTCCGGGGCATCCCCAAGCTTAGGCTCTTGGTTGTCCTTGAATATTACCTTGGAGTGCCTTGGGCATCCCCAAGCTTAGGCTCTTGCCACTCCTTATTCCATAGTCCATCGAATCCTTACCCAAAACTTGAAAACTTCACAACACAAAACTTAACAGAAAACTCGTAAGCTCCGTTAGTATAAGAAAATAAATCACCACTTCAAGGTACTGTAATGAACTCATTCCTTATTTATATTGGTGTTAAACCTACTGTATTCCAACTTCTCTATGGTTTATAAACTATTTTACTAGCCATAGATTCATCAAAATAAGCAAACAACACATAGAAAATAGAATCTGTCAAAAACAGAACAGTCAGTAGTAATCTGGATCAAACGTATACTTCTGGAACTCATAAAATTCTCAAATAAACTGCTGGACGTGAGGAATTTATATATTAATTATCTTCAAAAAGACTTAACTAAATAGCACTCTCCAATAAAAAATGGCAACAATTCTCGTGAGCGCTAAAGTTTCTGTTTTTTACAGCATGATCAACAAGACTTTTCCCAAGTCTTCCCAAAGGTTCTACTTGGCACAAACACTAATTAAAAGCATAAAACCACATCTAAACAGAGGCTAGATGAATTATTTATTACTAAACAGGAACAAAAAGCAAGGAACTAAAATAAAATTGGGTTGCCTCCCAACAAGCGCTATCGTTTAACGCCCCTAGCTAGGCATGATGATTTCAATGATGCTCACATAAAAGATAAGAATTGAAACATAAAGAGAGCATATTGAAGAATATGACTAACACATTTAAGTCTAACCCACTTCCTATGCATAGGGATTTTGTGAGCAAACAACCTATGGGAACAAGAATCAACTTGCATAGGAAGGTAAAACAAGCATAGCTTCGAGATTTTAAGCGCATAGAGAGGAAACTTGATATTATTGCAATTTCTACAAGCATATGTTCCTCCCTCATAATAATTTTCAGTAGCATCATGAATGAATTCAACAATATAACCAACACCTAAAGCATTCTTTTCATGATCTATAAGCATAGAAATTTTATTACTCTCCACACAAGCAAAATTCTTTTCATGAATAATAGTGGGAGCAAACTCAACAAAATAATAATCATGTGAGGCATAATCCAATTGAAAACTAAAATCATGATGACAAGTTTCATGGATATCATTATTCTTTATAGCATACAAGTCATCACAATAATCATCATAGATAGCAACTTTGTTCTCATAATCAATTGGAACCTCTTCTGGAATAGTGGAATCATTACTAAATAAAGTCATGACCTCTCCAAATCTACTTTCATCAATATAATCATCATAAATAGGAGGCATGCTTTCATCATAATAAATTTGCTCATCAAAACTTGGGGGGAAAATATCATCTTCATCAAACATAGCTTCCCCAAGCTTGTGGCTTTGCATATCATTAGCATCATGGATATTCAAGGAATTCATACTAACAACATTGCAATCATGCTCATCATTCAAATATTTAGTGCCAAACATTCTAATGCATTCTTCTTCTAGCACTTTGGCACAATTTTCCTTTCCATCATACTCACGAAAGATATTAAAAAGATGAAGCGTATGAGGCAAACTTAATTCCATTTTTTTGTAGTTTTCTTTTATAAACTAAACTAGTGATAAAACAAGAAACTAAAAGACTCAATTACAAGATCTAAAGATATACCTTCAAGCACTAACCTCCCCGGCAACGGCGCCAGAAAAGAGCTTGATGTCTACTACACAACCTTCTTCTTGTAGACGTTGTTGGGCCTCCAAGTGCAAAGGTTTGTAGAACAGTAGCAAATTTCCCTCAAGTGGATGACCTAAGGTTTATCAATCCATAGGAGGCGTAGGATGAAGATGGTCTCTCTCAAGCAACCCTGCAACCAAATAAAAAAGAGTCTCTTGTGTCCCCAACACACCCAATACAATGGTAAATTGTATAGGTGCACTAGTTCGGCGAAGAGATGGTGATACAAGTGGTATATGGATGGTGGATAAATGTTTTTGTAATCTAAAAATATAAAAACAGCAAGGTAACTAATGATAAAAGTGAGCGTAAACGGTATTGCAATGCGTTGAAACAAGGCCTAGGGTTCATATTTTCACTAGTGCAAGTCCTCTCAACAATAATAACATAATTATTATCCCTCAACATGCAACAAAGAGTCACTCCAAAGTCACTAATAGCGGAGAACGAACGAAGAGATTATGGTAGGGTACGAAACCACCTCAAAGTTATTCTTTTCAATCAATCCGTTGGGTTATTTCTATAAGTGTCACAAACAGCCCTAGAGTTCGTACTAGAATAACACCTTAAGACACAAATCAACCAAAACCCTAATGTCACCTAGATACTCCAATGCCACCTCAAGTATCCGTGGGTATGATTATACGATATGCATCACACAATCTCAGATTCATCTATTCAACCAACACATAGGACCTCAAAGAGTGCCCCAAAGTTTCTACCGGAGAATCACGATGAAAACGTGTGCCAACCCCTATGCATAGGTTCATGGGCGGAACCCGCAAGTTGATCACCAAAACATACATCAAGTGAATCACGTGATATCCCATTGTCACCACAGATAATCACGGCAAGACATACATCAAGTGTTATCAAATCTTTAAAGACTCAATTCGATAAGATAACTTCAAAGAGGAAACTCAATCCATTACAAGAGAGTAGAGGGGGAAAAGAAACATCATAGGATCCAAATATAATAGCAAAGCTCGCGATACATCAAGATCGTATCACCTCAAGAACACGAGAGAGAGAGAGAGAGATCAAACACATAGCTACTGGTACATACCCTCAGCCCCGAGGGAGAACTACTCCCTCCTCGTCATGGAGAGCACCGGGATGATGAAGATGGCCACCGGAGAGGGATTCCCCCCTCCGGCAGGGTGCCGAAACGGGTCTAGATTGGGTTTCGGTGGCTACGGAGGCTTCTGGTGGCGGAACTCCCGATCTATTGTGCTCTTTGATAGTTTTAGGGTATATGGAGATATATAGGCGGAAGAAGTACGTCGGGGGAGCCACGAGGGGCCCACGATGGTGGTGGGCGCGCCCCCTGCCTCGTGGCCTCCTCGTTGCTTCCCTTACGTGGACTCCAAGTCTCCCGGGTTACTTTTCTTCCAAAAATAAGTTCCGTGAAGTTTCAGGTCAATTAGACTCCGTTTGATTTTCCTTTTCTGCGATACTCTAAAACAAGGAAAAAACAGAAACTGACACTGGGCTCTAGGTTAATAGGTTAGTCTCAAAAATCATATAAAATAGCATATAAATGCATATAAAACATCCAAGGTTGATAATATAATAGCATGGAACAATCAAAAATTATAGATACGTTGGAGACGTATCATGGCCTATGGCAACGTATTGTGAGGGGTAGATACTTTAGAAACAAAACAGTAGCTGATATACAGAGCCGTTTCTCGGACTCCCCGTGTTGGAAAGCTATCATGAAAGTCAAAGACACATGTATGGCTGGAAGGAAAGTTAATATCAATAGTGGTAACCTGGCTAGAGTCTGGCATGATCCTTGGATAGATGATACAGCTCTGTGTGAGCGTTTCCCAGATCTATTTACTATTTACCAAGATCAAAAATGCACTGTTGCTTCCTGGGTTGCAAACAATTATAATCTGGATTTTAGACGCAGATTGTTTGGTGAGTTGAATAATCAATGGGCTTGGATGGTTACAAAAGCCAGGCAGCTGTCTTTGAATAACTCTTTAGATACTATCTCATAGAAGCATAATAGTAAAGGAAAATTTACGACTAAGTCGGTTTATGAGTGGCTAGAAAGGAACCTATCTGGCCCTAACTATAAGTGGGTGTGGAAAGTCCCTATCCCACTGAAAATCAAAATTTTCTTGTGGCAACTTTTTCAAAATGTTGTGCTTACAAGAGATAATATGCGGGCTAGGAAGTGGCCTGGAGATCCTACATGTTCTTTTTGTACAAATGTTGAAACAGCGAACCATCTAGTCTTTACTTGCCCACTTGCCCGCACAGTTTGGGGTGTGCTGGGAATGACGGGTGGAGCATCTTGTTGTCCCTGATCGCTTTGGCAAAGTTGGGCATGGTTGTATATGTTTTTTCCAGGAGGGGAACATTTCTATATGATGATTATCGCTGCTATTTGCTGGGGGATCTGGAACCTTCGCAATAAAGTCACTTTTGATAAACATATTGCTCGTATTTCGCTGGAGGCTGTTTTCACTGCATGTTCTTTTATGTTATATTGGGCAGGTTTGCTTAAAGAAGATGACAAGATGAAGTTCCAGACTGGTGTGAAGAGATTGGCTCATGCGGCTGCTGCATTGGCGGATAGATCCTTTCCCCGCGGCAGACTCCTCCTCGGCGACAATGATGGGATCCAGATCGGCTAGCTGAGCTTCGCTGGTGTTTTCTGATCTTGCCTTCCACTGGGGTCTGATGGGCCGTGATTTTCGCGAAAGCACAACCGTACCTCTCGCGGAAGCAAAACCGTGACTCTCCCGAAAGAAAAAAAACAAAAAACACGTTTTGTTTTTCCCTTTCCGAGAGGCACGGCTGTGACTCTCGCGAAAGTACAACCGTGCCTCTCGTGGAAGCAAAACCGTGACTCTCGCGAAAAAAAAACAGAAAACGCGTTTTTTTTTCGTTTCCGAAAGGCACGGCCGTGACTTTTGCTAAAGCACAACCGTGCCTCTCGCGGAAGAAAATTCGTGACTTTCGCGAAAGGAAAAAAAACACGTTTTTTCGCGCAAAAGAAAATTTCAAAAAAAAAATTGGACGAAAAGCTAAGAAAGACCGGGAAAAACCAAAACATCGAGAAAAACCGTTTAAAAAGCCGAAAACACGTGCGAAAAAATAAAAAAAATAAAATCCGAAGGGAGCGTCCAGAGTGCGACACGTGGTAAATGGCTGAGGGCGCGCTAAGTGGCGCTGATCGTTGCGAGGCTCCCAAAAAAGCGCTCGTTAACTAGTTGCTCCCAAGAACAGTTCTGTGCTCCTTGTAAAAAAAAACAGTTCTGTGCTCAAGGGTTTCGCCGCGAGTGGCGGCGGCCACGAGCGCAGGCGACGAGGAGCGGCGGGGAAGAGGAGGCGGACACACGGCGTACGGCGGATGTTCCGGTGCCTCAGGAGCGTCCGGCAGCGCCTCGGCACCGATCGCCACCACCCGCAGGACAATCGCTGTCATCTCCTCTCACCGATCGCCAACTGGATCGTCCGGCACCATTCAGCAAGCCAGTGAGTGTCCACTCCTCTCATGCTCTTCTTCGGTTCGTTGAGCTCACGGATTCACTAGCTTGTGTGCTCTGCATTGTCAATTTTGCGGTACTTTCTCTTTGCCTGCTCGATGTTGTTTTGGGCAATTTGTCCTTACATCAACTTAAATTTTGTTCAGTGAACAGACCAGCGGAGAACATCAGTGTGGGCTCTTGTGTCTTCCAATTCAAAGTAGACTATGAACGAAGCAAGCAGATTCCCGTTGGCATGGCCTTCTATTCCGACATCGTCTCCGCCGGGGGACACCTGTGGAGGGTTAAGTTCTTCCCGCGTGGGGAGTTAGAGGCCGACCAGGAGTATGTTTCGATCTTCCTGGAGCACATGAGCAAGTCTAGAAGTGTGGAGGTCATGTTTGAGGTCTTTATGATGGGCAGGGACAGCAAGCCATGTATGGCGCACAGACGAAGGTTCGTTCAAACCTTGGAAATCATGGAAGATAAAGACAGCAGCGACTGCTGGGGATGGGGTCAGTTCATCCAGGGAACTATTTTGGAGAAAGGTTACTTAACAGAGGGGCATGTCACATTTGTATTTTCCATCATGATCATCGATGACAACTGTGTTCTTGTCCCTCCTTCAGACATCGGGACCCATCTTGGCCGCCTGCTAGATCACGCTGATGGGACAGATGTGTCATTCATCGTTGACCATGAGACATTCCATGCTCACCGAGCAGTGCTTGCTGCCCGCTCACCAGTCTTTAGAGCAGAGCTCTTTGGCCCCATGTCTGAAGCTACAATGCCATCCATCACGCTGCACGACATCACACCTGCAACATTCAAAGTTATGCTCCGGTTCATATACACAGATGAATTGCCCCTAGAAGACGAGCTTGAGGACTCTTCCACCGAGATGTTCCAGAACCTGCTTGCTGCGGCCGATCGGTATGCACTGGACAGACTGAAGATTGTTTGCGCCCAGAAGTTATGGGATAAAGTGTCGGTAGATACAGTTGCAACTATCTTAGCTTGGGCTGAAATCTACAATTGCCAGGAGTTGAAGAACAGGTGCATTGACTTCTTTGTGGTGGAGTAAAATTTCAAGAAGGCCATCTTCACCGATGGTTATGCGTTGCTGGTTCTGAAATTCCCAGAGATCATTGCTGAGATGAAAAAGAGGGTTTAGGAGATGATACAGTGAGATATATCTCCATGTATATAGTTCAGGTGTTCAAGCGATAGTACTAGATGTGTTTGGGAACGTGGTGAGTGGTATGTGGCATCTTATCAAGCGTACTGGGGCGTATTGAATATGTTTCATGAGCTGGGAGCCTGATATTGCTGAATCTTCTTGTTAGCAGTATTGGGCATAGTTGCTACTGAGTACTAATGGCGGAGTGGTGGATGTTCATCAGATATCAGATACTCGTGCTGAATGAGCAGCTTTTCCGTTTGTGTTTGTTCTTTTGGCCCTCTAATGCATAACTATCTATAGCTCCGATAATCTAAATACTTCCTTTGTCATGGCAAAATAATTTCTAGAGTATAGCCTTTGCATAGCTTAGTGTGAAATTCTGTTCCTGGTTCATCACTGAAATCAAACAAGGGATATTCAAAACCTGAAAACGTGGTTGTGACCCTTGTGGGAGTACTGAACAAATTTTCTAATTAATTGACCTGTGTGTTCGAGAGAAGAAAAGGAGGCCCTACTAACGGTTCAGTATCTTTGCATATACTCCTACTACAATTCATTAGAGAAAGGCTAGAAATGTGCAGCTTGTTTTCCGTTTGTGGTTGTTCTTTTGGCCATGTCGTGTCCTGAAGCTTATAAAATGTTCACTTTTTGCTTATATAATGCATGACTACTAGAGCTCCGAGAATCGCCTTTGTCATGGCCAAAAAATCTGGATTATAGCGTTTGCATAGCCCAGCATGAAATTCTGTGGATAATTTGTTTGATGCCAACATTTGGCATTGGCAATACTTGGCAAGCCAACAATTAGCAATATCAAAAGTTCCCAAAAAAATGGCAACTTCTTGCGAAATTGGCAAGTAAACATGATAACTAACCAAGCTCAAGCGAAATTGCCATCCTATCTGTGCAGATGTCATGGTGATACAAGTTTCAATGTAACTCAGCTTTCTGAGATTGCTAATCAGTCCAGAAATATGCAAAAAATCATTCATCTAACAACACTCAAAATCATTTGCCCACACTTTATCAGCCAAAGGAATCTACATAAACATGCAAATAACTTGAACAGCAGTGGTAAACAATGCATACTGCTCTTGTAATAGCAAATAAAACAGTGCCGACAGTCGATACACACTCGCATAAAAACAGTAATGAATTTACAGATGGTGTTTCCTGTAACTTTGATTCAAAGCATTACACACAGTGGTTCATGAAGAACAAACTAAAACACAAAGCAGGTGTTGCTGCACAGCAACAGCATTCGAATCCCCTCAACAGAGGCGGATACCACAGTGACCATCCACATATAGTACCACTGTCCACCACAAGCCAGACAAGACACTACATCGAGATACCGACTCCTACAGCTATTAGGTAATAATAAAACTCCGGGTAGCTCTTATTGTTACTGCGTCGGGATGGGCTGCATCTCAGGAGCTGTGGCAGGCGCAGGGTCAGCTGCCGGGTAGGCAAAAACCCTTGCGATGCGCTCCGTTGGGACAAGCGGGAGGTAGGTAGCGACGGAGTTGCCACGCTTAGCACCATCAAGCACGGCAGAGTTGTACTTGGCTGAGAGCTGTGCAGCTGTGGGGAGGACGGCACGGGTCACTGAGGGGACGAGCGGGAGGCGGTTCAGGGCAGCCCAGGCTTCGGCAGCCTTGCGCTCCGCCACAGGCTCGTAGCGGGTATACAAGTCGCGGGCCTTTGGCTCAGCGCGAGCAATGGCCGACTTGGCCAGTCCAGTTGCTGTGCCCATTATGCCTGTCTTCTGCACCTCAGCTGCTGCAGAGCGGGCATAGGTTGGCACCTCCTTCACGACCGGTGGGACACGACGATCAAGCTCCTGGACAGACTCATCAACCTGCAAGGCACAAGCACATGCAGACATTAGTTGCTTGAATAGCAATCAAATGATTAAAATACGATGCACGTGGGAAGTGTAGAAATGAAGAAACAGTTAGTTAACACTGCATAAGCCTTGCCTCGCGCTAACCAATAAATCAGTTGCAAGAACTAGCAACATCTGAATTCAAATGCCCATGTTATAATGATATTTGCTTTACAGGCTATTGTGTTGATAAATTGGACATAAATTGATTGATGCAAGAGTTGTAGCCAATCCCATTTCGAATTGCCCAGATAGATGCAAGCAAAATATGATATCCTCAGTTAACATCAACTCAATTTTGCCCTGTACCAACTAAGATCCTACAATCCAACTCTACAGATAGAAAATGAAGCAGACAGCTGCCAACAACAAATTATAACTAGTGCCTAATAAGTCAGTTCCTCTGGTGTTCAGACAAGGTATGTGATCAACAGATTGGCAAGAACACCTTGATTCTCCTAGGTAGTATCAAACTATCAGGACATCATCAGTATTACTAAGAAAAAACTAGATTCACAGGATAAACAATCCAGCAGTTTAATTGACATAACGGCTCATAACACTACGCAGATGCGATGTGAAATCAGGAGCACAGAACTAGATACTCCCGTCGCAAAAAGCAACAGCCAGGAACTGGATCGGATAATAAATCATCGCATACAGCTAAGAAATAAAGTTCAAGTTTCTCAATTGTTCTCACCTTGCGGTCGAGGAACTTGAGGAGGTCGAGCGGCACGGCGTGGTAGCGGTCGTAGACGGGGCCGACGACGGCCTTGACGGTCCCCTCGACGTGGTCGACGCCGGGGCGGAGCGGGCCTGCGCCCTGCTTGGCGTAGGCGTAGGCCGCGGCGGCCAGCACGACCGCCTGCGCCGCCGCCTGCTGCACGAACTCGAGGTACCTCAGCCTGGCCTCCTCCTCCTCGGGCGTCCTCTCCACCGTCACCTCCTCCTGCGCGCGCGCCAACAAAACAAACCACAGATCAGCACCAAATCACAACCGAAATTGAAAAGCCGAAACAAATCTCGGGGCGAGATCCCTTACCGCCGCGGGCTGGGTGCTGATCGGGGCGGCGTCGTTGTTGCCTGACTGCGCCATCACTGCTCTTAGGTGGGGGATCGACGGAGCTGCGCTTGATACCGCGAGAGGGAGACGAAGAGCTTTTTCGATCGAGGCGATTTCGCTGCTAGGGTTTTGGGGATTCGGTGGATGGATTTGGCGGAGGTGGGGAATCGGGGCTCTTATAGGGAAGAGAAGAGAGAGACAATATGAAACCGATCGGACGCGTCTGTTTTTTCTTTTGCCTTCCGCATTAAGGAATTTTGCGCCTGTCCGTTTCGCGTCCGCGCCGGGGCTTCCAGAAGGGGGTGTGGGTGGGCCCGCTGCGGGTCGCCGACAGTGGGGCAGGCAAAATGGGGCCCGCGTCCCGGTGGGTGTGGGTGGTGGCTACGCGCCGTGACGCGGAGGCGGTTGGATGTGGGGCCGGCGCGTCTGTGAGGGAGACGGGGGACGGTGTGACGTGTACGGGCGGTTTTGCGTTTACGAGGGGCGGTGCGTGATGTGTGAACGGCGTTCGCCGTGTTTTACGCTTTTCGGTTTTTTTTTGTGTGTTTTTGGAATGGAATATGTTTTGTGGTGCTGCTACGCTGCTGGAAGTTTCGAGACGAGGTCTAGAGATCTGTGGCTTTCTGTCGAAAACCTGACGCTGACGGAGAGGCTTTCTCCGCAACAAGACCACCGGTTTTGTGTCGACCACATAACCTCCGAGTAATTCACAAGGCCCCAACTGGACGCGTAGCTCAGGTGGGGGTTTGGTTTTGGTTTTTCTGCAGTGGAACCATCCGTTGGAGGTTATGTTCTAGATTTGACATTGATGTTTATTTAAAAAAATCAATTTTTCGTTGATGCTGGTTCCGTGGGACATGTCGCTTGCATCGACAATGAGGTTAGAGTGTGTGCGTTCACCAGCCGCAAAAAAAAAAGAGTGTGTGCGTTCATGAAGATGAGTATATATACGCGAATATGAGCATATGTGTCGTACCGTGTTTTAAAAAATCTATTGCCTCCGTTTTGAATTATTTGTCACGGGTATGGAGTATCTAGATGTATTTTAATTCTAAATACATCCATTTCTGCGACGAGTAATTTGAAACAGATGGAGTAATAGCCAAAGTCTCATATCATAAGCACTTTCTTTTTTACAGCCCGTCCAAATTACGGTTTCCCTAGATTATGAAAAAAGTATGATGTTTTAGCAAACTTGATCTTAATTTCCGTGTTGATGCTAGACAATTTCATTTGCTTATAAGGACCGCTTTAACACTTGCTAACGGCATAGGTTATGAAGACATCATTATCTTGCTGCCCCATAGGAAAAGGTAACTTGAGGCAACTTTACTAATTTTATTTCTTCAACCCAAGTTGCTACCTAGTGGGCCTCAAATAAAAGAAAGATAGCAAAAAATATAAAGTATCGGATCTAATCCCCAACACAAATGCACCCGCATGAACAATAATTTTTGAAAGTGTGTAAAAACAATCAAAAAATTCTGAAAACTTTTGTGGATAAACATCAACGAGTGTTCTGGCATCATGCAAAATTTCACCACCAAAAGTCACCCATAGTGGCATGTGCCGGAAAAACAGAAAAATGAGTGCTTCAAATGCGGGTTTTTTTAGTCCTGACCTTTTTTTACAAGCCTCCATAGATGTCTTTTCTAGGTGAATTTTTACATGATATTAGAACATATGTTGATGTTCATCCAAAAATTTAAGATCTAAAAAAAATGTTTACTGTTTTTGAATTTTATTGTTCATGCGTGTGTATTTAAGCTTGGGAGCAGATAATCCATGTCCAGCAAAAAAAACTCCCATACACATGGGTGACATGCATATCTATTCTCTCGCCCTCCACTCCAAACTTTTGCACGTAACCACATCAAGCACTCGCAACCTTTTTTTTCACGGGTGAAGCACTCGCAACCTGCAAAAAAGAATCCGACACATTGCAGGGCATCACCCCCTGACATGCGAGTCTACATGGCATATATATGGGGCAGCAGCTTGAAGACATGCCTTAGGTCATGCCCATTACGCAGATTGCAGATGCTAATTGAGATGCCTTTTGACAGTCCTTACAAACCACTCGACCAATAGTAGAAGGTATAGCTAGCCCTGTCAACGAGTGGTTCCTTCTCAACACGGGAAATTTATCAGGGAAAAGGAGAGTCGTCGAAGATGCTCTGAGTAGTAAGGGCCTCTTTGATTCGTAGGATTTTGAAAACATAGAAATAGGAAAAGTGTAGGGTTGGAGTGGCATACTCATTTGAATCCTATAGAATTAGCAATGATTGTTTGATGCCACGGGAAAAACAAAAGAATTGTAAAAAGAGGTTAAGTGGATGTTAAATTTTCTATGAAATGTAGTACAGAAGATTTCATAGGAAAAATTCCTATGGGATCCAATCCTATGAATCAAAGGACCAACATAGGAAAAAATCCTAAGGATTTCAATCCTCCAGAAATTCTATAAAATTCCTTTGAATCAAAGAAGCCCTAAGAAGTTTCATTGCCCCCAGCAAGCTCTGTGGGTGTTTTCTTCTCTTTCAACAAGGCTCAATGGTGATTTGAGGTTTGGGGTCAAAGTTTGAACTAATGTCACAAACGTTTCAGCATACTATCAGTACTAACTAGCAAGAGTAGGTTTTATTAGTTTAAGAAGATCGGATTCTCAATTCTCACGCGACTTCAAACTGAATCCACACGGTTTCAACATATTTACAAAATTTTCGAATAAATTTTAGTTGACGTTCAACATACAGAAAAATTACCATCGAAATGCAATGCATGGGATTTAAGGAGCCAGGTAATAGTCAATAATCACCAGCAGAAAGCAGAACTGCAGAAACATGTAGGGTGACAGGTATCAGTAATCCAAATCCAAAGTTTGAACCGAACTGAAATTTCTTCGTCAGACCCAACAACAGTAATAGAGTGATACAAGGATCACAGAATTATAGAACTACTGTACCAGGATCATTATGGGTTTGCATCTTTTGTTGTTCAGACGAGGATCCACCTGTTCGTATGATTCATCTGAATAGTTATTAGTTATTGTCTATTTTCTCATACTCAAAAACCGCACAGTCGGTATAGTGGAGATATTAAGCATGATTGTTGCCGTAGCAAGTAACACTACCTGAGATTCAGAGTATGATACAACCTGTTAATTACTACTCCCTTTGTTTAAAACTGCCAAAATGTCTTACATTTGTGAAGAGAGTGAGTACCTCCCTTCCAAAATAAAGCAAGTTCTGGGTTGGTACTCCCTCCCAAAATAAAACAAGTTCTGGGTTTGTTCCAAGTCAATCTTGAAATGCAAACAGTGCTTATTTCCTCATCATGCGGTAAAGAACATTAAAAAGATGGACAGCAACAACGGTGATTGATAGAATGGTATAAGGATCATATAGATCTACCAACATTATTGAACTATAGTTCCAGATGAATATGACAACACTCTCCAGCCAAAATTATGATACGAACAATCTGCGGGGCAGAAAGGAAAAATGGAACTGATACAGATTACCGGTTCAAGAAATTAGGAAAATTGCTAACACAACACATTGATGATTTAAGTAAATAGATGCTCTTCTTGACAAGCTAATAAGCAAACGATGGTTCACCGGGCCGGAAGCTCCTGTAGATGGAGGCTATCACTGGGACTAGACCCAGTAGCGCGATCTGGACCTGCTCCGATGTGCTTGTCCTGACGGTGATCTGTCCGCTCAGCTTGTTGTTGAGCCCAAGGCGAACAGCCATCTTTGAACCCCTTCCAATCGAGAACTGGGACTGAAGATTAGCCCCCAGGGCAAGGTCACGGCGCCACTTCATGAGGGACAGGCCCAAGGTTGACAAGGACTGACCAATTGGATAATCTTTGTCTTTTAAGCGTGCTTCCAGGTTGGCTCCATAGGCTGTATCCCCTTGAGCTCGCATTGCGCCTGTGCTTGCCACTAACGCCAGCCTCTTACCAACAGAGAGCTGGTCCTCGACCTTCAGCCCAGTTGCTACAATGTCACCCAAGAAAGTCACAGAGAATCCTCCAGTGGTCTTGTTCTTCTTGATGCTCTTGAATTTGGTCTCACCACGGAGAATATAAGCAAGCTGCCGCCCAACAGTCTGGATGTCAAAACCAGCAAGGGAAGACGCATCCTCCCCATGCTTTGCTGAGATGGAAGAATCCAAATGGATGCTAAATTCCTTCTTGTCCTTGGTAACCTGAACTGCCACAGTACCTGGGAATTTGTTAAGGAGAGCGAGCGACTCTTCAACGCTTACACCATCATAGCCACAGTCATGATCCCACCCATGCGCATCTAGAACAGGCCTTGCAAGGACAGTAGAGGTTGGTTCCAGAAAACGGTAACGGTATGTCGGATTGTCACAATCAAATGAAGGAGGCAGCACCATGTCAGGCAAGGGAACTGAAACATTTTCTGGAGGAGGATCCTGATCATTTTCACCTGCGATACTAGCATAGCCATAAGCATCCATATCAGACTTGCCTCTCTTCTTCATCTCCTTTAACCTGCGGAGCTCATCCTTCCACTGTTTCTTCTGCAGAAGTTTGACCCTGTAATCATACTCATCAAAATAAGCATTCTTCTGCTCTTTTGTGAGCCTTGCAAGCTGCGCTTTGGTCAAAGGCTTGAAGGGAGGAAGCTGATCATATTCCTCTTCATCTTCATCTTGTTCTATATCAGAATACTCATCCAAATCAATATCAGAATCTCCTTCATTACCACCCTGATCAGGTGAAAGTTTTGGGTGAGCTCTTGACTGCAACAGGGAGGATAGCAGGAAAGGAAGTGGCGGGGAGCGGAAGCGGAACCCAAAAAGCTTCCCAGGAGAAGGATCCTGAAGCTTCAAAAGTGAGTTGGCTTCTGATAATATCTTTGATGAGTAGCACAAGAGCAGCATCTGATGCCTCCAACTTTGGCCATTTGGAAGCACTTTCTGACCCTCACGGTTCTTCCGGCAAGAAGGATGGTTCTCAACAAGGGCTACTGGGTTCATCAGACGCATATCCCCTGCAGCCTGCCTGATGGATTGCTGGATAATGTGGGATCGCTGTGCCATCAATACCTCATATGTCATAGGGGCACCGTTGAGGCCTTCAGGAGGAGCAGAAGCAGCATGGGTGAGAGCAACAATGGCGTTGAACCATATGGAAGAACCCAGAACAGAAGTAATGGTTTTTAGAAGAGGCAAGTCATTAAGATCACGGCTCAGACTATCGAGACGGTCCACATATAGAACGATATCTGGGGGACATCTCTTGGTATATTTCTTGACGGATGCGAGAATTTTCCTGTTGGCTCCTTGGTCCATCACATTGGGCCGAAGGCCTGGTGTATCAATGATCCGTATCTTGACACCATCCACATTACCAACAATTTCACGCACGCTGGTGGTGGCTGCACCAAAAGCATCAGTTTTGGACTTCACTTCGCCAAATATAGAATTTATAGTTGCACTTTTGCCAACTCCAATCTTTCCCAAGACGAGTATGTTGCAGGAGAAGCTCAAATCCTCTTTTCCCTCCGCTTCAAGCAGCAAGGCTTTCTTCCGTGCATTCTCGAGGCTGAAAGCTCTGTTTGTCTGCCTTCCATGTCGGATACCCTCAGCAAGGCTCAGACGGTACAGCACTTGTGCTGCTACTGTCTCTTCAGGGGTCGCCCCCAATTTATAGACAAGGCGCAGAAACTTTACACGAATCAACTCAACCTTGTCATGCAATTTCTTCTCTTCCTCTGTCATCTCGTCATTAGGCTCAGCAGTCACTGCCAGCTCAGAGGGGCTGAAGAGGTTTGACCGGGCAGGTTGGCGGGGGGCAGTTGGCCGCAAAGATGGGGCTGAGGAGCCCAGACCAGCAGGTCTATCCATGGAAAAGATTCTGGAACCGTCTTGCGAAGAAACTGTGATGTTCCCATCAGGGGATGCACCGGTAGCCGCTTTTAGTAGGGCAGCTAAAGCAGCAGAGTCAAAACCCTTCTCATCATCATCCTCATTATCGTCGTCATCATCATCGTCCTCAGAATCATCAAGAACAATTTGTCCATCCATGCTATTAGTGTACTCCCTTGAGCTGCTCAAGCCAGACACAGGACTACCACTTGAGGATCCTTCACCAAGCTCCTTCATGATCTGCTTTGCAGCTTCAGCGTTCTCTATGATTGCAACACGTGCAGGACTCCTGTCAAAGCTCACCTCATCATCGTCCTCATCACCCTCATTACCACTCCCATCTTTCTCATCAGCTGCAGCTAAAACTATCTCATCATCAACAGCCTCTACTTCACGGTCAGTAACATCTTGTGCACCTTCATTCTCCTCACCACCTGTGTCTTCGTCATCAGCTGCAGCTACAGTTTTCTGATCATCTGCAACTGCAGCCACAACTATCTCATCATCACCAGCCTCTTCTTTGTGGCTAACCACCTCTGCAGCAGGTTCATTCTCATCGACATCATCATTGTTTTCCTTGACTGGTTCTGGAGCCAACTCCCGAGACAAGATAACAGCATCACCACCAGCAACAACACTCTCAACCTCTGTAGGCTTCTCAACACCAACATTTTCCACAGTTCCACTAGCAACCACCTGGTCCTCTGCATTTTGTGCCTTCTCATTGCTTTCGGTAAGCGGAACATCCACGCTTGAAGGAGCAAGCTTCACCAAACTCTCCGAGCTAATGTCATCGATAACCTGGTATGGATCGTTTGAATTCTTTATATCCCCAAAATCCACATTAATGTTAACACTACTAGCAAAAGATTTAGATAGAACATGACCACTTACCTCAGGACTTGCGTCGCTTTCTGGCTCGGGCATTGCAACCTCATCTTTCTCATTAGCCTGGTAATCCAGGCTACCATTGTCAATAACCTGGTTTGGATCATTTATTTGTTTTAAACTCCAGTAGTGTCAACATTACTAGGTAGTAGCAACGAAATTATATTGAGCATGTCCACTTACCATCGGGCTTGCATCATTCACCTGATCAGGCTTTGCAGCCTCGTCTTCCACATTAGCATGGTTCTCCACTGGGCTTGCATCATTCACCAGATCAAGCTTTGCAGCCTCGTCTTCCACATTAGCATGGTTCTCCACGGTACCGTTATCAGCAACCTGCTTCATTACATTTGAATTGTTCACATCCTCTACTGGTGTCAAGACAACTAGTAACAGAACTAGAACGAATATGCCCACTTACCACTGGAGTTGCATCGCTCTCCGGCTCGGGCTTTGCCGCCTCGTCTTCAACATCAGCGTGGTTACCATCGTCAGCAACCTGGATTGGGTCATTTGAATTGTTCATAAGATATCCTACCAATATCAATACTATCAACAAAAATTATCTGATTGAAGAGGCCCACTTACCACTGGACTTGCATCGCTTTCAGGTTCCTGCTTTGCAGCCTTGTCTTCCACATCAGCCTCATTCTCCAATGATGCTTCTGGAGCTTCTTCACCTCCCACCACCACCAACTCAGCAGGCGCTTCAGCCTCACCACCCAAACTGCCATTGGCTTCAGCTGTAGGAGCCACCTTATCCTCCGGCTCCGCCGCCTCCATGCTCGTGGTGGACGCCGTAACCGCCTTCTCACTGTCAAACTCACCATCATCTTCGCCTCCAGCGGCCACCTCTGCACGCTTCTCACCCTCTGGTTTCTCCTCGGACAATTCAGCATCGAGTGCCACGTTGCCCACTTCCTTCACCTCCAAAGAGGCACTTTCCTCTGGTTCGTCTGTCAATTCAGGCTTCTTATCACCTACCAGCGCATCAGCGGATGGCAGGGAAGCATCCCCCTCGCCCAATTCACCATTGTCGGACTCAGACTTCGCTGCAACAAGCGCCTGCACCAACAACGCAGCTTTCACATCTTCCACCGACAATTCCCGGTCACCTTCCTCCTCCTTGGCCGCAGCCGCCTCCTCCTCCTTCTCTTCTCCAGCCCCCTCACTTGCATCTTTCCCATCTCCTACCGCTGCTTCCACCTCCCCGCCGTCCTCCGCCTCCACCACCCCGCCGTTGTTGGCCTCCGAACCAGTAAAGCTCCGGTCTTTCCCCTCAAATCTCACCTCCTCGCCCTCCCCTACTCCACCCACCTCCGCCGCCGCCGCCCCTGCACTCTTGGCCCCCTCCGCCGCCGCAGCCTCGTCCGCATCAGCGGCCGGAGGCCGCTCGTCGGCCACGGGCGCGACTCGGGCGTCGGTGGTCGCCATGCTGCCGCCTCTTGCTCCGCCCACAAGCAAAGCAGCAGCAGAAGTCGTCGGATTCCGTCGTCGGAGGAGGAGATGGAGGGGAGGGAAGAGGGGAGGAGAGGATAAGGTGAGGGTTTTAGGTTAGGCTACTCGATTTATCTCGCGAGTATATATAGCTCAATTCGATTTGGGTCTGGTTTGGCGTGTAATTCTGGGACGAGATGGCAGCCAGCCAGGGGCCAGGGGTGAGATGAGAAAGCAAGCAATGGGCAGATTTGGGGGGCTGGTGATAAGGCGCTTTTTTTTATTGGCTCCATATTCCTTTTCTATTTTTGTGTTCTGTGTTTGGTTTTTTTTTAGAAAGTGCATCAGATATTTATGTAAAAAACAGGAAACGATACAAAAGAAGAAGGACAACAAGACGCAAAACGACCTGTAAAAAATAAAATTGCTTCTAGACGGTAAGAGATGGAAACACCTGCAAACACCTACACTATACAACGCTTTGAAGACCGCAATAGCCAATCACCGGTAACAACGAGATATAGTAGGTGTGGAAGGAGCATCAGTTGACCAATTTATAACAAAAACAGGACTAGAAATCATACAAACATGATTTGTTAGAGGAAACTCAATTTCTTAAAGGAAAACTGACTACAACCTCGCCACCACCTAGACCGGTGGTCCATCGGGCACTTCAAGTCGCCCAACGACCTATCAGGACCGCAAATTCACACCCGGACAGGGTCGTGCAACACGCCTTCAAGCCAGGATTCCTCTCCTCGGCCTTAAACGTGAGCTCCTCATCTAGATATGTAACTTCCACATACCCAGTAGCTCCCTCAAGGGTTGCTTAGTGCAATTCTTCACATCACCATGTCTCACCTTCAAATCATAGCACCTCGTCGCACCCTTTGCATCTGCCACTCTCACATCACGTGCAAGCCCACCATCGTTCGCCATGAAATGAGCAGAATTGACCATGTCGTGTAGGCTTTGCTCTGCGGCCTCCTCAAACAACTACTAGGGGAAGAGAAGCTAAGGGTGAGGCCCGCCGGCTATGGTTTTAGGAGCTGCATGTGTCGCCCTGGGAGGGGGTTCCATGGCTGAAAAATTATTACTGAAAGAATATTACTTAAATATCTTGTAGGGTCTTGTTTTTTCAGGGTTATGTGGTCTTGTTGCCTAGTTTTTTTTCTTGATTTTCTTTCTTTTGCATGAAATCGTATAAGTGTAATTGAAAGGTTATATTTTCTTTAAAGTAATAGATAGTAAGTATAATAAAATAATTTAAGGGTGTTACTTTACGTTGGTTCCTCCCCTAACATAGGACGGAGGGGCAACAAAAGTGATGAAGTTCCATGCATGGACATAGAAAAAAGAAATATCTTATTGTTTTGTCTATTTAGTTTATATTTTGTATATCATCTAGATAAAACTTTTTAAGATTGTGTACTAAAATAGTATATATGCATAACAAATATATTTTGGCACCATATATTTAAGAAAATATATAACTAAATTGCAAGCTAATGAGAAATCTATGATACAAGCACTGCAAGATGTTACCAGAACTATGTTTTTAAGTGCCCATGGGTCTCCCCTCCATTGCCACCTATAGATAACACGAGTACAGTCTCTTAAAAAAGGACAAAGAACGGTAATTAGACTATAAATTGAATATATGGCCATTCACTTGTTTTAATTTTGTTTTATGGCCATGATGTATGCTCCCTTCATTTGGAAATATACAGCGTCCATGTTTTTTTAAGATTAAAGGTTGAAAAAAGATTGGTCCAACAATGTCATTTATATTATAAAAATTATATCGTTGGATTTGTATTGAAAAGCACTTTCCATTGGTATCACTTTTTCAGAAAAATCTTCCGATCTATTAATACTATGTCATGGCAGTACAAAGAATACTAGAAGTAACAAAAATTACAACAAGATCAGTGGACCACCTAGCGACGACTACAAACATTGGAGCGAGTCAAAGTCGTGCCGTCATCATCACTCTATCATTGGAGCCGAGCAAATATTGTTGTAGTAAACAATCGAGAAGTCGTCGTGTTAAGGTGTCCCACAGGACCAGGGCACTAGAACAACAGTCATTGCCGATGATGATAAGCGTAAATCGGAAGGGTCAAGGCTGTAAACAAACTGATGAAAATGTTGGTTAATCTAATCCATATGGATTTGCCTCAGACGAACATAGACAAAATCCAAGCAGATCCACCGAAGACCAGCGGTGACGGAATCCCGTGAGATTTGCCAAATACACACTCACGCTCTCTTCGCCGATGCTAGACGCACCGTGGTGACAAGGATGGGATGTGGGAGACATTATTTCTATTATGGGACATCGTCGCCACCTCGCAACCCTACAAGACACTAACACTACCTAAATCAAGAATGGGATCCTTCCTGCCAACGAGTGGCCAGGGTACTCCGCACCTCCATGGCTGAAGGGATGCCGGAGGCGGGACGGGTCGACGGTGGCGCCGACTGAAGGAGGAAACCTTAATCACCTATTTGTGTCGCCTCATGGATAGGAAGGGACTGGTTCTTCCATTGGTATTTCTTTTTGTATGAGATAATCGACACAGTTAGACAAATTGTCAGTTAAAACCAAATTTTTGGAAAACATATATATCTTAGATTTCCTGACAAAGAGAATAATTTTAGCACCCATTTGTTTTTTAATGGGAAACACTACCGCTCAACTGGCGGATGTTTGTGCGCGCGACGATCTTCTTTGTGGCCGTCAGATTTGATTTGGATCGAATGACTCACAAGCAATCTCTATTATAGTACAGTTTTTACTTGTTTCAATTGGCTTGATTGAAACAAATAATATGTTGCAGAACAAGCACTCACAACCAGTAGCCAAGCCGAGTGTCGCTACTTGTAGGTCATCTTTGCCAAGCGTCATCGCCTGTTGGTCGTCGTCGTGAGTGCATCCATGCTGAATCTCTGTCGCCAAACGCCTCTCGACGACCGGATCAACGGATCCGGAGATCCGCCACACTGGTATAGAGCGCCATCAACCTCACTGTCCTCCTGACACCACCGGCACTGGCAGCGGCCACATCACCACGCCATACGTCCACATCTACTCCAAGTTTATGCAACAACAACGGTGCTGCGGAATGGCGGCTGCAAAAGACAACTATGTTAGTGCGTGATTCATTCGAAGATGTTGTTGTGTTTTTTGCAACAAGGGTTTTTTTGCGAGGGCAACAAGGGTCCTGTTACAGAAAATTAGACACGGTGGTGGATGTGTTTGCAATTTTTGCAACAAGGGTCTTGCTGTAGAAAATTAGAGAAAATGTTTTGCAACAGAGGACTTGTTGTAGAAAATTAGAAAAAAAAGGATTTCTCAATAAAGGTCTTGTTGCGAGAAATTAGAAACGAGGAGGTTTCGTAATAAGAGTATTGCTGCAAGAAATTAAAGAAGAAGAAACTGACGGCTCGCGTCACATAGCACGCCCCTTTTTTCATTTGTGAGTAACAAAAAACTTTGACAATATACACGATATTCAAAACACCACATTCAAAGCACCGATAAGAATATATGGCGGAACTTTTTTTGAAAAAGAAGGTCAAAACATCAATCGACCATTTTTATTAATTATTTAACAAATGTCTGATAAGAACATACATCAAGTCACCCGAAGCTACCACTCACACGTATAAACTTGATAATATATAGTGCTCTCACTCCTCATATTAAAACCGGCGTCGTCGTCGATCCATCCATAATGTATCGAAACCTATGGCCGGTGCAGCAAACCTAAAGCGTACATCACGTGCACACATTTTAGAAGCCGCCACGATGATCAAACCGCCGATCCATCTTCAGAAAAGAGATTTGTATCATCTTTGCCAGTCTGTCCATCCGTCGACGCCACCGCGGTGCCCAACGACACCACCTCCCTACGCAAATTTGTGTTTGGTACAAACAACACAACACCTAATTGGGACATATATAGATTATATAACATATAAATGAATGGAATTGATGATAAAATGTCTTACATGTTTCCCACTACATATTAGTTAATCGTGAATTTTTTTGTTATCTTTGAAAAAAGGGTGCTCCTATGCATCTTTAGGGCATCTCCAACGGTAACCCGCAAAAAACCTCCCGTATCCGTCCACGGACAGTGAGGACTAGTCCGGGGACACAGATGCGGGAGGCAGCCATCCAATGCTAGCCACATACATTTTCACAACAATTCAAACCAACCGGATGAAATTCATGCAAACACAGCCGGATTTCATGCAAATATGACGAATTTCATATAAAAAGGCGGATCTTCATATAAACATGAGGATTTCAGTAATTTACATCAACGGTGCTAGTCCTGCTCTGAAGGTATAATTAATACCTAATCTAAATCGCTGCCCGCGGATTTCTTTGTCTTCCTCATGTCCGGCAGCCCGATCACCGGACTGCCGGGAGCCCTGGAGGTATATGCTTCAGCACAAAGGACGACTCGCTTCCCTGCCACTCATCGGAGTAGAACCCCCGGTTGATGCTTCAGCGGGTGGGGAAGGCGGCGCCTCCGCTTTCATGAAGCCCATGTGGGATCGACGGAGGTCCTCCAAAGAGAAGAACTGGGCAAGACACCGGCTGTGTACGCCGGTGTCGCCTACGCGGCGGCCTTCGTGGGACCCAATCGGTGGCGGACTCCCGTATTCTACTTCTCCTCGGTGATGGCGATGGACGCGAAGGATATATTCACCAAAACGCTTGATGAGAAAGTATTTTGGAGCCGCTTGATATCATGCACATATGCACACACTTAGCATAATATCGGGACGGGAGGCACATAAATATAACAATGAACCAATCATAGAGAATTAAACCTTTTGGTCAACCGATTTGGCATCCTTAGTCAAGTCAAGATGTCCACTAGTAGGCATGGGTATTTTCATACCTTTGCTTTCTTGCATGTGAACTTCTTGAAAAGATCCTTGGTATACAATGGTACAACAGGTGCTATACACATGGTTTTTAACCCCTTTCCGCAATGGCATTTGGAATCGTCGTCAAGTGAGTGACTGTGATGGGGGGTGAGGGAGTCCTGGATTAAGGGGTCTCCGGACAGCCGGACTATATCCTTTGGCCGGACTGTTGGACTGTGAAGATACGAGATTGAAGACTTCGTCTCGTGTCTGGATGGGACTCTACTTGGCGTGGAAGGCAAGCTAGGCAATACGGATATGGATATCTCCTCCTTTGTAACCGACCTTGTGTAACCCTAGCCCCCTCCGATGTCTATATAAACTGGAGGGTTTTAGTCCGTAGGACAACATACAATCATACCATAGGCTAGCTTCTAGGGTTTAGCCTCTCTGATCTCGTGGTAGATCTACTCTTGTAATACTCATATCATCAAGAACAATCAAGCAGGACGTAGGGTTTTACCTCTATCAAGAGGGCCCGAACCTGGGTAAACATCGTGTCCCCTGCCTTTTGTTACCATCCGCCTTAGACGCACAGTTCGGGACCCCCTACCCGAGATCCGCGGTTTTGACACCGACATTGGTGCTTTCATTGAGAGTTCCACTGTGTCGTCACCATAAGGCTTGATGGCTCTTTCGATCATCGCTAGAGATGCGGTCCAGGGTGAGGCTTTCCTGCCTGGACAGATCTTCATATTCGACGGCTTTGCACTGCGGGCCAATTCGCTTGGCCATCTGGAGCAGATTGAGAGCTACGCCCCTGGCCATCAGGTCAGATTTGGAAACTTGAACTACACGGCCGACATCCGCGGAGCCTTGATCTTTGACGGATTCGAGCCCATGTCGGACGCGTCGTACAGTCTTGACGAGCATGATGTAGCTCTGCCGTCGGACAGTATTCGGGAGATCGCATTCGCAGCTACTCCGTCCATCAATCCGGAGCAAGTCGCGCCATCCGAGAGCGGAGGGATGGACCCCGCCATGGAGGCCACACTCTCAGTGGCGATAGAGCTGGATACTGACTTCGCCCCTTACGAGAGCCGTGTCGCCAAACCACTGGATTCATCTACGACCACGGACTCCGAGCCGCTCATATCCGTGCCCGTCGAGTCCGACTGGGCGCCGATCATGGAGTTCACCTCCGCGGACATCTTTCAGCACTCACCCTTCGAGGATGTGCTAAATTCTTTAAGGTCTCTCTCCCTGTCAGGAGAACCTTGGCCGAACTATGTCCGGCTAGAATGGGATGCGGGCGACGAGGAAATTCGCTGCCCACCCACCACCCACTTAGTAGCCACTGTCGATGACTTAACCAACATGCTCGACTTCGGCTCCGAAGACTTCGACGGTATGGACGAAGCCGGAGACGAACATGATCCACCACCCTCAGGGGACTGGACCGCCACCTCATCATATGATATATACATGGTGGACACCCCCAAAGAAGCCAATGGCGATGAGAAGACGGAGGATGACCCCTCCAAGAAGCAACCCAAGCGCCGACGTCAGCGGCGCCGCTCTAAGCCCCGCCATAGCAAGAACAACGATAATAATAGTCCACGCGACTCTGGAAAAGACAACAACTGCACCACCCCGGTGGTAGAAAACGATCAAGATGCAAACTGCAAACATAGTACGGATCCAACATCCGAACACGATGACGCCAAAGATAAGCCTCATCAATCCCCGCCTAGGGAAGAAAGCAGTCCGGACGAAGATGCACCCATCATCCCGGAAACACACTCGGAGTAAGAGAACCTCCGCAGAAGGCTTACTGCCACAGCGAGAAGCCTGAAGAAACAGAAGCAAAGGCTCAAGGTCGCACAAGATACGCTCAACAACAAGTGGAACAAAGTAACAAAGTATGGTGGAAGTTACCATCCAAAAAGCTACCCAAAGCGCAAGCTATTACCGGAATTCGACGATGAGGCCTTAGAGCCCATACAGACGAAAAGTGATACGGCCAATCGACCGGATCCACCACCCTGGGAACGCGATAGAGCAGCTAACAAAGTCACGCATAAGTCAACACACGATCTACGTGAGAACTTGCGTCAAAAATCCGGTGCGACCAGATCTATCTACGGATCTAGGAAGCGCGCTACGGTACACAACCAACACCGAATATTACAATCGTCCGAATACCATGGCGCATCCCAATACAGGGGTGCCGCACACCCCTTATGTTTCACTGATGAGGTGCTGAATCATGAATTCCCAGAGGGATTCAAACCGGTGAACATATAGGCGTACGACGGAACCACAGACCCTGGAGTCTGGATAGAGGACTTCATCCTCCACATCCATATGGCTCGTGGAGACAATCTCCATGCCATTAAATACTTGCCCCTCAAGCTTAAAGGGCCAGCTAGGCACTGGCTGAAAAGCCTCCCCAAAAACTCAATTGGAAGTTGGGAGGAGCTCGAGGACGCTTTCCGGGCCAATTTTCAAGGGACTTATGTCCGACCTCCAGATGCAGACAATTTAAGTCATATAATCCAACAGTCCGGAGAGTCCGCCCGAAAGCTTTGGAACAGGTTCCTCACTAAGAAGAACCAAATTTTTGACTGTCCGAATGCCGAAGCCTTAGCAGCTTTCAAACACAGCGTCCGAGACGAATGGCTCGCCAGACACATCGGTCAAGAAAAACCGAGAACAATGGCAGCCTTAAGAAGCCTCATGACCCGCTTTTGTGCGGGTGAGGACAGCTAGTTGGCCCGTAGCAGCACCAGCGACCCAAGCACATCCGAAGTCAGGGATGGCAAAGGTAAACCACGACGCAACAAAAACAAGTGTCGAAATAAAGAAGGTAGCCTAGATAACACGGTGGTAAACGCCAGATTCAGGGGCTCTCGACCAGGTCAACGGAAAAATCCCTTCAAGGGCAGCAGAGAAGGACAATCTGGCCTAAACAAAATTCTTGACAAACTCTATCAGATTCACGGCACCCCAGACAAACCTGCAAATCATACCCACAGAGAATGTTGGGTCTTCAAGCAGGCTAGTAAGCTAAACACCAAACACAAAGGGGAAGAGACACCAAGCGAAGACGAGGATGAACCTCGCCAGCAAAGCGCTGGAGGACAGAAAAAGTTCCCACCAGAGGTTAAAACAGTAAACATGATCCAGGTGACAAAGGGGAGAAGCAATCACGCACCCCGATTGTAACGCCCTCGATGCGGCTATAGCTCCCATGTGTCGAGGCACGACTTAGAGACATAACCGCATTGAAAGCAATGTCGCAAGTTAGGCAATCTTCACAACATCCCATGTAATATAAATAATAAAGGGGAGATAACATAGTTGGCTTACACTCGCCACGTCAATCAAGGTACATAAATAACATTACATCATCCAAACACTCATGGCCCGACTACAGCGCCACAATAAAAGATAACTCAACATGCGACATGGTCCCGATCACCCCCAACTAGGCACCACTACTGATCATCAGGGAAAGACACGTAGTAACGTTGAGAGTCCTCGTCGAACTCCCACTTGAGCTCAAGCGCGTCGCCTGGAGCGGAATTATCAGGCCCTGCATCTGGTTTGGAAGTAATCTGTGAGCCACAGGGACTCAGCAATCTCGCACCCTCACGATCAAGACTATTTAAGCTTAATAGGTAAGGCAAGGTAAATATGTGGAGCTGCAGCAAGCGACTAGCATATATGATGGCTAACCTATTCGCAAAAGAGAGCGAGAAGAGGAGGCAAAGCACGGTCGAACAATTAGTGGGCAACCTGCGGCAAGCATTACTCCAACACCGTGTTCACTTCCTGGACTCCGCCGAGAAGAGACCATCACGGCAACTCACACTGTTGATTCATTTTAATTAAGTTAAGGTTCAAGTTATCTACAACCGGACATTAACAAATTCCCATCTGCCCATAACCGCGGGCACGGCTTTCGAAAGTTCAAATCCCTGCAGGGGAGTCCCAACTTAGCCCATGACAAGCTCTCACGGTCAACGAAGGAATAGACCTCCTCCCGAGACGTTCCGATCAGACTCGGTACCTCGGTTCTTCAAGACACTTCGACAGGTTAAAACAAGACCATAACACTGCCCGAATGTGCCGACAAATCCCGATAGGAGCTGCACATATCTCGTTCTCAGTGCACACTCAGATGAGACATCCTACGAGTAAAACCAACCCTCAAGTTGCCCCGAGGTGGCCCCGCAGTCTACTCGGTTCGGACCAACACTCAGAGGAGCACTGGCCCGGGGGGGGGGGGGGTTTAAATAAGATGACCCTCGGGCTCCGAAAACCCAAGGGAAAAAGAGGCTAGGTGGCAAATGGTAAAACCAAGGTTGGGCATTGCTGGAAAAGCTTTAATCAAGGCGAACTATCAAGGGGTTCCCATTATAACCCAACCGCGTAAGGAACGCAAAATCCGGGAACATAACACCGATATGACGGAAACTAGGGCGGCAAGAGTGGAACAAAACACTAGGCGAGAGGCCGAGCCTTCCACCCTTTACCAAGTATATAGATGCATTAAGATAACATGGCAATATAATGATATCCCAACAAATAAATAATGTTCCAACAAGGAATGGTCTCCAATCTTCACCTGCAACTAGCAACACTATAGGAGGGGCTGAGCAAAGCAGTAACATAGCCAATCAACGGTTTGCTACGACATGGTGGGTTAGAGGTTTGACATGGCAATTTGGGAGGCTTGAAAGCAAGTGGTAGGCATCGTAGCATTGGCATAGCAAAAGAGTGAGCATCTAGCAAAGCAAAGATAGTAGTGATTTCGAGGGTATGATCATCTTGCCTGCAAAGTTGTCAGAGTTGACTGGATCCTCGAAAGCAAACTCAACGAGCTCCTCGTTAGCGAACTCATCTCCCGGCTCTACCCAAACAAGACAAACAAGTAACAAGGACACAATCAACCACGTTCAAGGCTCAAACAATATGATGCAAAGATGGTATGCTATGCGGGATGCGATGCGGGATGCATATGCAAGATTTGACAAGGGATGTATGAACCTGGCCTCAACTTAGAAATCCAAGTGTGCCACTAGAAAGATGAGATGAAACCGCTTGAAAACTATATAAAGAACGCCGGAATCGGAGTTACGGTTTGGAAATGGCAAGCAATTCAAATATGACCACGTTCTGTGATTTACAGCAAGTAGCCATCTAAATGCAAGAAGATAAACATGCTACAGCACCCAAACATGGCATCAAAATACATGGCAGGGATGCATTCATGATGCTTAACAAAATTCTAGCACTGAGCTACGGCCAATTCATCCATTAACAGGTTCAAACAAGCATGGCAAAAATGCATTTGACAAACAGATCTCAGACTTAGTGAAATTAACACTTGTCTGGAATTTCAGATCAGGTAGCACTCTTTGGATCAACAAAACTACATGCTACAGGACCTGAACATGGCAAAGTAAAACATGGCATGGAGCTACTCAAAAATCTTTTCAAAAGTACCTTAGTGACCTTGAGCCAAAAGGGATCAGAAAACACATTTACAAGCATGTGAACATGGCAAAAACATAATCAGTTTTCAGACTTAGTGAAAACTGGCACATGCTGAAAACAGATATCAAGTAGGCATGTTTACGAGCTCGATGCACTCACTACGGAGAAAGTCATGAAAATCTAAGCATACATCCATCAAGAATACACAAAATGCAAGCTAGACATGGCAAGAACAATAACATAGCATGCACGGATCAACTACAACATCCTCGGCAAAATCGCTAACAAGTAGACAATCTGCCCAGATTCACGAAATGACAAAAGTAGAGCTCGATTTACTCAAGATAGGGTGCTCCATAATTGCAAACAAATACATGGATGGATAGAGCACTACAAGATTAACAAAATATCCTTTCTGATCATCCTCAAAAGAGGCACGGATCACTAGGAAACAACATGAACATATGGCCATATGAGATAAACAGCTCAAAGACTTGGTGGAAATGCTAAGTCCCTGAAATCAGCATTACCAAGTGCCTCACTTTGCAAGCTTGTGCTAGACACCACACACATCACAAAAATACATGGGTTGCACCTCTGGAAAGATGGCAAAACCCTTAACAAAACATATGTAGAGCTCTGGGGCATATCATGCACACAATAATCATGGCAAAAATGACAAATATCTAAATGGAGCAACAGATCTGACAATTATCTCAAGTAGCCCTCTTCTAACAGCATTTCAGGCATCAAGATGAACTCAAATGAAAATGATGCAATGGAATGAAATGATGTGCTCTCTGAGACGAACATTTTGATATGCTATATGCCCAAAACGGAGCTACAGATGAGGAGTTACGATGCGATGAACAGGAGCAAATGAACTAGGGTTTCGGGCAAAAAGTCAACCGATCCAAACTTCCAGATCCAGATCCGGGGCACGTCTCCCGAGGTTCGCCGAGATCTCGCCAGAACAGTGGAAGAACTCGCCGGAGTTGCCGGCCGGAGTGGACGACGAGGACGGCGTCGAGGGAGAGGGGCGGCGCGGCACCGGATCTGGTCGCCGGTGCACCTGCCGGCAACGAGGGCAGCGCGACGAGGAGGGCGGTGAGGCGGCGGTCGGGCGGGCTCGCGGCGGCCGGATGCGGCGGCCTCACCGGCGATGGCGCGCGGCGGCGGGGGTGGCTGGCGACGGGGAAGACGCGGGCGACTCGCTGGGGCGGCTCGGCCCGGGCGGCGGTGAAGGAGGGCCCGCCTTGGGCCTCGCGGGCCGGCGGCGGAGGGAGGCCCCGCGCGGGACAAGTGGCGGCCCTTCACTGGCTGGGTGCGGCGGCGCGGTGTGTCCGGCCCGGGACGGACATTGTCCGGCGCGGCGGATCTTGGATTTTAGGGTTTCGAAGAGGGGATCCGGAATTTGGAATGAGGGGTCTATATATAGGCATAGAGGGAGCTAGGAGAGTCCAAATGAGGTGCGGTTTTCGGCCACGCGATCGTGATCGAACGCTCTAGATGATGGAGAGGGTTTTGGTGGGTTTTGGGCCAACTTGGAGGGGTGTTGGGCTGCAACACACACGAGGCCTTTTCGGTCCCTCGGTTAACCGTTGGAGTATCAAACGAAGTCCAAATGATACGAAACTTGACAGGCGGTCTACCGGTAGTAAACCAAGGCCGCTTGGCAAGTCTCGGTCCAATCCGGAAATGTTTAATCCCCACACACAAAAGAAAGGTAGAAATGACCACCGGAGGAGAACGAAGCGCCGGAATGCAAAATGGACAACGGGGAAAATGCTCGAATGCATGAGATGAACACGTATGTAAATGCAATGCACATGATGACATGATATGAGAAGCATGACAACGATAACAACACATGGAGACAAAGACCCGAACCCGAGAAAATAAAATAACTTAACGCCGGAAACAGCAAGAGTTGGAATACATATTGGGAAAGTCATATCCGGGGTGTTACAGCACTCCACCACTACGAAAGGATCTCGTCCCAAGATCTAGGACTGAAAGAACGCCGGGTACTCAGAACGGAGGTGATCCTCGCGTTCCTAGGTAGCTTCACGGTCGGAATGGTGTGACCACTTGACTTTGAGGAATTTGATTGACTTGTTGCGAGTCTTGCATTCAGTCTCTTCAAGAATATCAACTGGGTGCTCACGATAAGAGAGATCTTCTTGGAGCTCAATGTCCTCGCAGTTGACGGTGTGGTTAGGAGTCTTGAAGCACTTTCGGAGCTGAGAGACATGGAACACATCATGAACATTTGCAAAGTTTGAAGGAAGCTCGAGTTGATAGGCGAGATCTCCTCTCTTGCTGACAATCTTGAAAGGTCCCACGTATCTAGGGGCAAGCTTCCCTTTGATACCGAAGCGACGAGTCCCTTTCATAGGAGAGACGCGGAGGTAAACATGATCTCCGATCTCGAAAGCCAAATCACGGTGCTTACTATCATAGTAGCTCTTCTGGCGGGATTGGGCTGCTTTGAGGTTATCTCGAATGACTTTGCACATTTCCTCTGCCTCTGTGATTAAGTCATTGCCCAAAAGCTGATGTTCACCGGTTTCAGACCAGTTGAGAGGGGTACGACACTTCCTGCCATACAAAATTTCAAAAGGGGCCTTGCCCGAACTTGCTTGAAAACTGTTGTTGTAGGAGAATTCAGCATAAGGAAGACAATCCTCCCACTTCATGCCGAAGGAGATCACACAAGCCCTGAGCATATCTTCAAGAATCTGGTTGACACGCTCGACTTGACCGCTAGTTTGAGGATGAAAAGCTGTGCTGAAGCGGATGTTGGTGCCCATGGCCTTCTGAAAAGAATCCCAAAACTTGGAGGTAAAGATGCTGCCACGGTCTGAAGATATCACTTGAGGAATACCGTGCAGAGAGACAATCCGAGAGGTATATAGTTCCGCCAATTGAGCTGCAGTGATTGACTCTTTGATAGGCAGAAAGTGAGCCACTTTGGTGAGTTTGTCGATGACAACGAATATAGCATCATTGCCACGTTTGGACTTTGGAAACCCAGTCACGAAGTCCATTTCAATGTGGTCAAACTTCCATTCTGGAATGGCAAGAGGTTGGAGGAGACCAGCTGGCCTTTGGTGTTCTGCCTTCACTCTTCTGCAGACATCACATTCATTCACGAATTGAGCAATCTCGCGCTTCATTCGAGTCCACCAATAAGCCTGCTTGAGGTCCTGATACATCTTCGTGCTCCCAGGGTAGATGGAGAGGAGAGAATTGCGAGCCTCGTTCATAATCACTTTACGGAGGTCACCTTTGGGCACAACAATACGATCCTCGAAGAAGAGAGTGTCTTGTCATCAAGGCGGTAGCACTTGTACTTGGGTTGACTCTTGGCAATCCCAATCTTCACCTTTTTCACCATAGCATCAAGAAGCTGGGCTTGGCGAATCTGGTCTTCCAAGGTAGGAGAGACTTGAAGGTTGGCGAGGAAACCTTGAGGAACAACTTGCAGATTAAGTTTGCGGAAAGCTTCACAAAGCTCGGGTTGATAAGGCTTGAGAATCAGACTGTTGCAATAAGCCTTCCTGCTCAATGCGTCAGCAATCACATTGGCCTTGCCTGGAGTATACTCGATACTCGGATTATACTCTTGAATCATTTCGATCCATCGAGCTTGCCTGAGGTTGAGATTAGGCTGAGTGAAGATGTACTTGAGACTCTTGTGGTCAGTGAAGATGTCCACTTTTCTTCCCAATAAGAGATGTCTCCAAGTCAAAAGAGCATGCACAACTGCCGCCAACTCGAGATCATGAGTGGGGTAGTTCTTCTCATTGGGCTTCAACTGGCGAGAGGTATAAGCAACAACTTTCTTCTCTTGCATCAACACTGCGCCAAGACCTTGGAGAGAGGCATCACAAAAGACCTCGTACGGCTTGGATTCATCAGGCGGAGTTAGAACTGGAGCAGTGATCAATTTCTCTTTCAAAGTGTTGAAAGCAATGTCACACTCCGGAGACCAAACGTACTTGACGTGCTTCTGGAGAAGATTTGAGAGAGGATTCACGATCTTAGAAAAGTTTTCAACGAATCTTCGACAGTAGCTTGCGAGACCGAGGAAGCTACGGAGTTGCTTCACGTTCTTAGGAGGTTCCCAATTCAAAATTGCAGACACCTTCTCAGGATTCACCGCAATGCCCTTGGCAGAGATGATATGACCAAGATAAAGAACCTCATCGAGCCAAAATTCGCACTTGGAGAACTTGGCATAGAACTTGTGTTCCCTCAACTTATCGAGTACCAAACGCAAGTGCTTGGCATGATCTTCCTTGTTCTTCGAGAAAACCAGAATGTCATCGAGATAGATCAAAACGAAGTTATTGGTGTAGGCGTTGAAGATGAAGTTCATCATGCGAGAGAACGTCGGAGGAGCGTTGACGAGGCCAAAAGACATGACAGTGTATTCATATGAACCAAAGCTTGTCCTAAAAGCCGTCTTGGGAATATCTTGCTCACGGATTCGAATCTGATGATAACCCATATGGAGATCAAGCTTGGAGAATACTTGGGCACCTTTGAGTTGTTCGAACAACTCGTTGATGTTGGGAAGTGGGTATTTGTTCTTGATGGTCTTCTTGTTCAATGGACGGTAATCAACACAAAGTTGGTCCGTTCCATCCTTCTTCTTCACAAAAAGAACACCACAACCCCACGGAGAAGAACTAGGCCGGATGAGACCCATACGCTCTTGAATATTGAGTTGCTTCTTCAGCTCCTTCAACTCTTCAGGTCCAAGCTTGTAAGGACGCTTGCACACTGGTTCCGTGCCAGGCTCAAGATCGATGACGAATTCAACTGGCCGGTGCAGAGGCATTCCTGGGAGCTCTTCTGGAAAGACGTCTTGATATTCGCAAACGACTGGAATTTGCGAGATAGCATCCAGTTCACCCTTCTCATTGAGAGAAAACAGACGGATGGTATTATCCCGAGCGGCAAAGACAATTACATCCTCAGACGAATGAGTCAATTGAATCTGTCTGGCTGCACAATCAAGATGCGCCTTGTGCTTAGAAAGCCAATCCATTCCGAGAATAAGATCAATATCCGAGTTACCAAGAACCACCGGAGAAGAAAGAAACTTGTAGTCGCCCAACGTGATAGAGATATCGGGAGCAACCAAACTAGAAGTCAAAAGCTTGCCGGGAGAAACAACTTGCATGGCTTTGGGCATGATCTCAGTATCAACATTGTGCTTCGATGCAAAAGGGCATGACAAGAAAGAATGCGATGCACCAGTATCAAAAAGTACTTTTGCAAGAACATCGTTAACAGGAAGGTTACCCATGATGACATCTGACGAGTCCTCTGCCTGAGCTGCATTCATCAAGTTGACCTTGGCGTGCTTGGGGTTATGCTTGACCACAACTGTACTTGCCGATCTGACAGGAGGAGGAGGAAGACGCCTCTGGTTGAGACACTTGTTGGCATAGTGACCCTTCTATTGGCACTTGTTGCACGTGACCTCTGAAAGCGGACGGTGATACGGAGCACTCGATCTTGGAGCTTGAGACGAAGTCTTGTTCTAAAAGCCAGGGTTGGGTGGGTGGGAAGATCCACTGCCACCTTTGCTCTTCTGCTGATACGGCTGATGAAACGGAGGAGGAGGAAGCCAATACTTCTGCTGCTTGGCCACTTGAGTAGAGGAAGAAGGAGTAGCATCTCTGACTCGCTTCTTGGAAGCATCACACCTCAGTTGAGCGGCCTCTTGCTTCAGTGCCATGTTGTAGAACTCATCGTACCTCAAGGGCTCAAAGAGGACAAGAGCAAGCTGAATTTCTTCTCTGAGACCACCCCTGAACTGGTATATCATGCTCTTCTCATCAGGGACGTCCTGCTTAGCAAAGCGGGCGAGCTTCTGAAACAACTTGTTGTAGTCATAGACAGACAAAGAGCCTTGCTTCAGGTTGCGGAATTCCTCACGCTTGCTTTCAACCACGCTCTGAGGGATATGGTGAGCTCTGAAATCTTGACGGAATTCATCCCAGGTAATCGCACGTCCTCCTCTGGAATCCTTGTACTGCTGGAACCATTCTGCAGCTTGGTCTTTGAGTTGGAAGGAAGCGAACTTGACGAAGTCCTCAGGCCTGATGTTATTGCACTCGAAATGCTTGCACAGATCCACGAGCCAATCGTCAGCATCGGTTGCCTCAACACAATTGCTGAAAGTCTTTGGCCCGTTAGCAAGGAATTGGTTGAGTGTAGCAAAGTGATTTTGATTGTTGCCTTGGTTCCCTTGGTTGCCTTGATTACGCTCTTGAAGAATTTGCATGATCAACTGTGTGTTTGCATTGGTTGCGGCCATCACAGCTTGCCATGCCTCCAGAGGAGGTGGAGGTGGTGGCGGATCCTGATTCTGATTCTAATTGGTGCTCTTAGCAGGAGCCATCCTGAAGAGGTTGACCACCGTTAGCACATTGACAGATAAAATGAAGCTGAATCCAACGGAATGAAAATTGCAACATAAAGTCTTCACATCTGAACAAAATTAACGAATGCAATCCTCTTGAAATGGTCAGAAATCCATAAATTGAGAAGCCACTTAGAATTTAGGTAGAGAAATAAATCAACAAGGTACGGATCAAGAATGAATACTCGGTAAGAAATCCCAATCTCAAACCAAATATCTGTGGAAGAAGAGCTAGAGCTACTTGAATTCCCACCTATGAAACTCCCGAACCTTTCCGGTTATGCAATCAGGTGTTGGAGATACAGGGGAAGCATAATATCTCACCCAAATCTAGCAAATCCTACATCCAGCTGTATCCATCCTTCAACACATAACCGAGAAAAACTTTGGAAACCATCTACCTCAACCTTCGAAAAGCATCCGTTATACAAGTTATGGCGATACTCCCGAACTCCCGCCCCAGTACTGGGTGGCATCGAGGTTATCTCACCAACGAACTGCATAAAAGAGATTTTCGATGTCGGCGTACTAAACTCAGGTATTCCAGAACTGCAACGATAAAATTATGACGACAACACCTCAGAGCTCAACTCCCCGGGACACTTCCACAAAACCCCTGACAGGACGCACCAAGACAATGTTCTCATCATAAAACCATCGGAACGATTCCAAGATACCCGCGTGATCCTAAATTTTTTTTAGTGAAATTTGAGAAGAGAAGAGTCAAAACTCTACGTCAGGATACCTTACCAGAGCGATGAGGAGACTGGGAAGTAAAAAGAATTCCTAAACTCTCCGATATATAATTCCTAAATGACTCAAAACATTTTTTCTAGACACAACTCGGCCGCTAATAACGATCAAGCAATGGGGCTCCTAAGGTCGGGGAAGGCTCTGATACCAACTTGTAACGCCCTCAATCCGGCTATAGTTCCCACGTGTCGAGGCACGACTTAGAGACATAACCGCATTGAAAGCAATGTCGCAAGTTAGGCAATCTTCATAACATCCCATGTAATATAAATAATAAAGGGGAGATAACATAGTTGGCTTACACTCGCCACGTCAATCAAGGTACATAAATAACATTACATCATCCAAACACTCATGGCCCGACTACAGCACCACAATAAAAGATAACTCAACATGCGACACGGTCCCGATCACCCCCAACTAGGCACCACTACTGATCATCAGGGAAAGACACGTAGTAACGTTGAGAGTCCTCGTCGAACTCCCACTTGAGCTCAAGCGCGTCGCCTGGAGCGGAATTATCAGGCCCTGCATCTGGTTTGGAAGTAATCTATGAGCCACAGGGACTCAGCAATCTCGCACCCTCGCGATCAAGACTATTTAAGCTTAATAGGTAAGGCAAGGTAAATATGTGGAGCTGCAGCAAGCGACTAGCATATCTGATGGCTAACCTATTCGCAAAAGAGAGGGAGAAGAGGAGGCAAAGCACGGTCGAACAACTAGGGGGAAACCTGCGACAAGCATTACTCCAACACCGTGTTCACTTCCCGGACTCCGCCGAGAGGAGACCATCATGGCAACTCACATTGTTGATTCATTTTAATTAAGTTAAGGTTCAAGTTATCTACAACCAGACATTAACAAATTCCCATCTGCCCATAACCGCGGGCACGGCTTTCGAAAGTTCAAATCCCTGTAGGGGAGTCCCAACTTAGCCCATGACAAGCTCTCACGGTCAACGAAGGAATAGACCTCCTCCCGAGACGTTCCAATCAGACTCGGTACCTCGGTTCTTGAAGACACTTCGACAGGTTAAAACAAGACCAGCAACACCGCCCGAATGTGCCGACAAATCCCGATAGGAGCTGCACATATCTCGTTCTCAGGGCACACTCAGATGAGACATCCTACGAGTAAAACCAACCCTCAAGTTGCCCCGAGGTGGCCCCGCAGTCTACTCGGTTCGGACCAACACTCAGAGGAGCACTGGCCCGGGGGGGGGGGGCTTTAAATAAGATGACCCTCGGGCTCCGGAAACCCAAGAGAAAAAGAGGCTATGTGGCAAATGGTAAAACCAAGGTTGGGCATTGCTGGAAAAGCTTTAATCAAGGCGAACTATCAAGGGGTTCCCATTATAACCCAACCGCGTAAGGAACGCAAAATCCGGGAACATAACACCGATATGACGGAAACTAGGGCGGCAAGAGTGGAACAAAACACTAGGCGAGAGGCCGAGCCTTCCACCCTTTACCAAGTATATAGATGCATTAAGATAACATAGAAATATAATGATATCCCAACAAATAAATAATGTTCCAACAAGGAACGGTCTCCAATCTTCACCTGCAACTAGCAACGCTATAGGAGGGGTTGAGCAAAGCGGTAACATAGCCAATCAACGGCTTGCTAGGACATGGTGGGTTAGAGGTTTGACATGGAAATTTGGGAGGCTTGAAAGCAAGTGGTAGGCATCGTAGCATTGGCATAGCAAAAGAGCGAGCATCTAGCAAAGCAAAGATAGTAGTGATTTCGAGGGTATGATCATCTTGCCTGCAAAGTTGTCAGAGTTGACTGGATCCTCGAAAGAAAACTCAACGAGCTCCTTGTTAGCGAATTCGTCTCCCGGCTCTACCCAAACAAGACAAACAAGCAACAAGGACATAATCAACCACGTGCAAGGCTCAAACAATATGATGCAAAGATGGTATGCTATGCGGGATGCGATGCAGGATGCATATGCAAGATTTGACAAGGGATGTATGAAGCTGGCCTCAACATGGAAATCCAAGTGTGCCACTGTAAATATGAGATGAAACCGCTTGAAAACGATATAAAGAACACCGGAATCGGAGTTACGGTTTGGAAATGGCAAGCAATTCAAATATGACCACGTTCTGCGATTTACAGCAAGTAGCCATCTAAATGCAACAAGATGAACATGCTACAACACGCAAACATGGCATCAAAATACATGGCAGGGATGCATTCATGATGCTTAACAAAAGTATAGCACTGAGCTACGACCAATTCATCCATTAACAGGTTCAAACAAGCATGGCAAAAATGCATTTGACAAACAGATCTCAAACTTAGTGAAATTAACACTTGTCTGGAATTTCAGATCAGATAGCACTCTTCGGAGCAACAAAACTACATGCTACAGGACCTGAACATGGCAAAGTAAAGCATGGCATGGAGCTACTCAAAGAGTTTAACAAAAGTCCCTTAGTGACCTTGAGCCAAAAGGGATCAGAAAACACATTTACAAGCATGTGAACATGGCAAAAACATAATCAGTTTTCAGACTTAGTGAAAACTGGCACATGCTGAAAACAGATATCAAGTAGGCATGTTTACGAGCTCGATGCACTCACTACGGAGCAGGTCATGAAAAGCTAAGCATACATCCATCAAGAGTACACAAAATGCAAGCTAGACATGGCAAGAACAATAACATAGCATGCATGGATCAACTACAACATCCTCGGCAAAATCGCTAACAAGTAGACAATCTGCCCAGATTCACGAAATGACAAAAGTAGAGCTCGATCTACTCAAGCTAGGGTGCTCCATAATTGCAAACAAAGACATGGATGGATAGAGCACTACAAGATTAACAAAACATCCTTACTGATCATCCTCAAAAGAGGCACGGATCACTAGGAAACAACATGAACATATGGCCATATGAGATAAACAGCTCAAAGACTTGGTGGAAATGCTAAGTCCCTGAAATCAGCATTACCAAGTGCCTCACTTTGCAAGCTTGTGCTAGACACCACACACATCACAAAAATACATGGGTTGCACCTCTGGAAAGATGGCAAAACCCTTAACAAAACATATGTAGAGCCCAGGGGCATATCATGCACACAATAATCATGGCAAAAATGACAAATATCTAAATGGAGCAATAGATCTGACAATTATCTCAAGTAGCCCTCTTCTAACAGCATTTCGGGCATCAAGATAAACTCAAATGAAAATGATGCACTGGAATGAAATGATTTGCTCTCTGAGACGAACATTTTGATATGCTATATGCCCAAAATGGAGCTACGGATGAGGAGTTACGATGCGATGAACAGGAGCAAATGAACTAGGGTTTCGGGCAAAAAGTCAACCGATCCAAACTTCCAGATCCAGATCCGGGGCATGTCTCCCGAGGTTCGCCGAGATCTCGCCGGAACAGTGGAAGAACTCGCCGGAGTTGCCGGCCGGAGTGGACGACGAGGACGGCGTCGAGGGAGAGGGGCGGCGCGGCACCGGATCTGGTCGCCGGTGCACCTGCCGGCGACGAGGGCAGAGCGGCGAGGAGGGCGGTGAGGCGGCGGATGGGCGGGCTCGCGGCGGCCGGATGCGGCGGCCTCACCGGCGATGGCACGCAGCGACGGGGGTGGCTGGCGACGGGGAAGACGCGGGCGGCGCGCTGGGGCGGCTCGGCCCGGGCGGCGGCGGAGGAGGGCCCGCCTTGGGCCTCGCGGGCCGGCGGCGGAGGGAGGCCCCACGCGGGACAAGTGGCGGCCGTTCACTGGTTGGGCGCGGCGGCGCGGTGTGTCCGGCCCGGGACGGACATTGTCCGGCGCGGCGGATCTTGGATTTTAGGGTTTCGAAGAGGGGATCCGGAATTTGGAATGAGGGGTCTATATATAGGCATAGAGGGAGCTAGGAGAGTCCAAATGAGGTGCGGTTTTCGGCCACGCGATCATGATCAAACTCTCTAGATGATGGAGAGGGTTTTGGTGGGTTTTGGGCCAACTTGGAGGGGTGTTGGGCTGCAACACACACGAGGCCTTTTCGGTCCCTCGGTTAACCGTTGGAGTATCAAACGAAGTCCAAATGATACGAAACTTGACAGGCGGTCTACCGGTAGTAAACCAAGGCCGCTTGGCAAGTCTCGGTCCAATCCAGAAATTTTTAATCCCCACACACGAAAGAAAGGTAGAAATGACCACTGGAGGAGAACGAAGCGCCGGAATGCAAAACGGACAACGGGAAAAATGCTCGAATGCATGAGATGAACACGAATGCAAATGCGCACATGATGACATGATATGAGAAGCATGACAACGATAACAACACACGGAGACAAAGACCCGAACCCGAGAAAATAAAATAACTTAACGCCGGAAATGGCAAGAGTTGGAATACATATTGGGAAAGTCATATCCGGGGTGTTACACCGATGCACACGCGCCATAAAGCCCGTCACCCCTAGGCTCAACCCCTAGTTGGCCTGCCCGATCACTTTTGATCGTAGGGATCACAATACAAATATCCGGCGCGTGGACTGATGGCCTTGGTGTTAGACCCAATAATAAACGGGTACCATTTCACAAGGGTCCTAATGGACGGCGGTAGTGACCTAAATCTGATATATCAGGACACAGTCCGCAAAATGGGGATAGACCTGACACAAATAAGCCACAGTAATACTACCTTCAAGGGAGTAATACCAGGCCAAGAGGCCCGTTGTACGGGCTCTCTACCACTAGAGGTGGTATTCGGTTCTCCCGATAACTTCCGAAGCGAAACGTTAACTTTTCGCATCGCTCCACTCCGAAGTGATTATCAAGCACTGCTCGGAAGAGCGGCTTTCACTCGTTTTAACGCAATACCGCATTATGCTTTTCTCAAGCTCAAAGATGCCCGGTCCACGAGGCATCATCACAGTTAGCAGAAATACCAACCGTTCCTTATGAACGGAGGAGGACGCGGCGGCTCTAACAGCCGCACATTAGACGGCCTCACCAACCAGAAAAAATAGCAGGTCGTCAAGACCACGAACACGGTTAGACGAGTCCGGCGCTCCATCATATATAAATGAGATTGGTTTTCAAACCCTCATAAAACGATACCAGGGGCTTCCTGCGTGTAATCAGGGCCAGCCCGGCTCAACTAAGCTTCTCTGGAATTTTGATAATTCATTCTTCTTGTTGGCATGACAACTTTCACCTAAGTTCTTTCCTTTTGCAGATGACGCTCATGCTACACCCGTCCAGGACACGGCACAATGGAGACACAGGCGCAGACATGCACTAGGGACCCGCCCAAAGGTTTCTTTTTAGATTAAGACCCTACGTAAACCTTTTTTACTGTCTCTTGTTGTTCACATCCTCCGTATACTCCACACAACCGAGAAGGATGCCGACGTTATTGGCATGTGGCCACGCCAGGATTTTGCACGTACCTGAACACATGGGGTTTCTTATAAAGGGCATTGTTTAGCCCGGTATATGTTATAAAGACCAAACACCTTAGGGAGTGTTCGGTGTCGCGAGTTTGGACCTATATGCATCAGCTCCGAATCATGTCTTTGGTCAAATGTTGGGTTTGCCCGGCTCCCACGTTTAGGTACCTTACGTTCCGTTATATCGGCTAAGGTAGCACTGGGAGAACTACTGCGATTGTGCCCTGGTTCACCCGGATGAGCACCTCAGTAGAGAAAGCCGAAAACTGACTGTCATGATATAGCGAGAGACTGGTCAACCACTCGATGACTAATCGGAATCTTCGTGATTCCTCCGCATTAACGAAGGGCCGTTTTCCGGTCATGTACATACGCGCACCGTATTCGGACGAGCGCAGAAGTACCAGGGGCTATATAGTAGCCCCACTGTCAGACTCTTATGGCTAAGTGAAAGTGTTAAAGCAATATAGTCTGATTGCCTCGTTCGCTACGCTATCATCTCCTTAATGGACCAAGACGTTGGATCAAGTGTGGATATGCATCTTTTGCGAACACCCCCGCATTATATGCGTGGGGGCGGAAGCCGATGACTGCAAACTTTCAGGTTATATACATGTATACATAAACGGCCGCACAGGAGGCATCATAGTACTTCCGGGCAAAAGTATAAATACAGCCTTGATTAATTCAGAAAAACATTGTTTGTACAATGGGACTACATGTCACTGGAAAATAATATTCTTCAAGCACTAAGCCTCTATCGAACGAGCGCCTTCAAGGACTTCTTCAAAGTAGTGCTCGGCAGCAACTCAACCTATGGCCGAACCCTGTGCCGCAACAGTGGTGGCCTCCATCTCCGCCCAGTACATTTTGACACGGGCAAGGGCCATCCGCGCACCTTCTATGCACGCTGATCTCTTTACAACATCGACGTGTGGCACAACTTCAAGGAATTGTTGCCCTAAGCTAAAGTAGCTACTCGGCCTTGGCCCTCCCAGCCACAGGTGATCCACAACGGACCTCATGGCAAGTCCGGACAACCTATGGAGCTCGGCCCAACCGGTCAATCGCTCATTCAGCAGTAGCGGACGGATTGGAGCATGAAACTGTGACCAGAACAACTTTTCCACTTCGGGACCTTTCTGATCCTTGAAGTACTCGACTGCGTCAGTAGCACTTGCAGCCAAATCCATGTACGCATCCGCAGAACTCCATAGCCGGTCCAGAGAAGCATATTTCGGATCTCTGAACTTAGTCCGCAACAAGAAGGGCTTCCTAGACACGATATCTGCAGCTTGATTCAGCTCCTCCTTCGTCGCTCTAATTTTGGAGCGGGCTTCCTTGGCGGCCACCCGGGCCTTCTCCAGGCCCGTCGCCTTCGCCCGGTGTTCTTCTTCAAGAAGCCGATAATGGTCAGTAGCATCTTTTAACTCTATAGCCATCTTGGCTATTTTTTTCCTTGCTCTCGCAATGCGCGGCCTGTTCGGCCCTTAACTCTTCGGCCGCCTTTAAAGCGGCCGCATTGCTACTCCTTGCTTGCTCCTTGGCTCGGGCAAGCTCCGCCCGAAGGGTCTCCACGGTGGCAGCTCCATCCGCAGTCACAACATATTAATGATACTGGCATCATGTTGCTCTTATTACATGACGATCACCAGAAAAATCACTCACCCTGTGCCTCGTCAAGCCGCTTGTTGACAAGCACGATGTCGGCATCTACCGTATCCAGTTGCCGCTTTAGTTCGGCAAAACCATCTGTCCGACTAACCACCGGAGCTTCAACCACCTGCACAGGCAATCTGGTTATTACCTGGGACTATGATCCTCTGTTTACCGCCGTTCCCGAAGACAACCAAAGTCTCAGGGGCTACTATCTACATGGGCATACCTAATGCATGCGGTACTCTTAAAGGCATACATTGTTTCACGTACCTCGAAGCCTTTCAACAGACTCATAAAAGCTTCATGCAAACCGCTTTCAGCGGATGAAATCCTTTCAATCACCATACCCATTAGCCTACGATGCGCTTCCGAGACGACAGCTTGCCCTAGAAGATCCTTTAGCGCGTCTGACCGCACATTGTACAGACCCTTGCTGTTGCTCCCCTCAGGAGCCGGATACTGGGGATGCCGGGCAGCCAAAGGGTTATCCTCTGGCCCTAGTGGATCCGGAGATACCCTTCACGACGACACTTCAAGGTCGCCCGCTTCTTGAGCTGGGGAGTCTGGAGGAGGCGTTTCGCTCTCCATCATCTCCGGAAGAAGATCCCCCGAAGATGAATTTTGTCGAGAAGGGCTGCGATCCGGACTACAATTTATAAGCATCGGTCATTGTCTTCGGAAGTAAGATAGGATATCTTCACTATTAAGTACTTTTTGATTACTTACAGCTCGATAGAGGGCTGATCCCCGCGCGGACATCGTGCGGCCAGAATACCCTCCGAGGCAGGACCCTCTGGCGAAGATTTCTTCTCCCGTTTGGAAACCTTAGTTTCCGAATCTTCAGAGGTAGTCCTCTTCCTTCCCCGGGGAGAGAGAATGTCAGATTCTTCCCCTTGGTTATCCTCCCTCGTGGAGGCGCTCATTCCCTCGATTGGAATGGATAGCGATGGAGGCCTGCTTTCGCCCTCTTTATTCCCCCCTTCATCTTCTTTTGAGGGCACTAGACAAGGTGCTGGCTCGAGCATTTTTTCCAGCACCGGATTGTCCAAGCCCTTAGGAAGGGGAGCCGAACACCGGATCAGCTTAGCCTTCGTTATCCAGTCCTAGTCAAAGAGCGATTCTTCAGAATGATGTCATGATAAATAAAAGGACAGTGTGTTCGGCCATGGGATTACTTACTTGGGCAGCGGGGCGGTTGCAGCTTAGGCCCACGTCCTCGATGGTGTCCGGACACTCTATTTGGGGTCCGAAGAATGATTTGTGCATCTCCTCATGCGTCATGCCGAGGAAATGCTGAATAGTGTGCGGTCCTTCCGGGTTGAATTCCCACATGCGGAGGGGTTGGCGTTTGCAAGGCTGGACTCGACGAACCAGCATAACTTGCATTACCATAACCAGACTGAAATCTCCCTCGAAGAGATCTCGGATACGGCTCTGCAGTATTAGCACGTCCTTGGCTGGACCCCAGCTCAGCCCCCTGCTGATCCATGACATCAGTTGTGGTGGGGGGCCCGAGCAAAAGGTGGGGGCAGCTACCCATTTGGCACTTCGGGGAGCTATGACGTAAAACCACTCCCGCTGCCACAATCCGGGCACCTCTGGAAAGGAACCCTTTGGCCATGGAGCGTCAGCAATTTTGCTTATTAAAGCACCTCCGCATGCTGCGTACTGCCCATCGACCATCTTTGGCTTCACATCGAAGGTTTTGAGCCACAGGCCAAAGTGAGGGGTAATGCGGAGGAAGACCTCACATACGACAATGAATGACGAGATGTGAAGAAGGGAATCCGGGGTCAGATCATGAAAATCCGGCCCGTAATAGAACATGAGACCCCTAACAAAGGGATTTAGATCAAGGCCTAGTCCTCGGAGGAAGTGGGAGACGAACACAATGCTCTCGTTGGGTTCGGGAGTAGGGACGACCTGCCCTCGGGCGGGCAGCCTATGCGGAATTTCGGCGGTCAGATATCTGGCCTCCCTCAACTTCTTGATGTCCTCCTCCGTGATGGAGGAAGGCATCCACCAGCCTTGAAGGCTGGATCCGGACATGGTTGAAGGTCCGAAGCACCTGACCTGAGCTTTGGGTGTTAGAACTCGAGGCGGGGGAAGGATTCGATTGAGCACGGGAGAGGAAAAAGAAAAAGCCTTGTCCCTTTATAAAGGGGATGAATATCAGGCATCCTCCTCGTGGCCGTTCGAGACTTACCTAAGATCTAGGAGTCATACCAACTGGCACGGTTGGGTTACCCACGTTTGTATTGATGAGAATCCCGTGATAAGGGGAACACGATCTCTGCTTTGACAAGACGTGTCAAGAAACCGCCTCGCGTTATGTGCGGGGCTGGTTAAAGAAAAACGGTTCAAATAATGACCGGGCCGTGGCGTGATGTCATGCTGTCAAAACGTGTCAGCAGATTAGATTTGTGGAAATATTATTCTCTCTACGGTGGTGTGTGAAACTTATTTTGCAGGGTCGGACACTATCCTTGTATTCAAACTCTTTCGTGGTGTATTCGGAGGAGGAACCCGCCTTGCAATGTCGAAGACAATACTGCGTGCCGAACCCATCGTCATCGAAGCCTGGTTCAGGGGCTACTGAGGGAGTCCTGGATTAAGGGGTCTCCGGACAGCCGGACTATATCCTTTGGCCGGACTGTTGGATTGTGAAGATACGAGATTGAAGACTTCGTCCCATGTCCGGATGGGACTCTACTTGGCGTGGAAGGCAAGCTAGGCAATACGAATATGGATATCTCCTCCTTTGTAACCGACCTTGTGTAACCCTAGCCCCCTCCGATGTCTATATATACCGGAGGGTTTTAGTTCGTAGGACAACATACAATCATACCATAGGCTAGCTTATAGGGTTTAGCCTCTCTGATCTCATGGTAGATCTACTCTTGTAATACTCATATCATCAAGAACAATCAAGCAGGACATAGGGTTTTACCTCTATCAAGAGGGCCCGAACCTGGGTAAACATCGTGTCCCCTGCCTCCTGTTACCATCCGCCTTATACGCACAGTTCGGGACCCCCTACCCGAGATCCGCCGGTTTTGACACCGACAGGGGGTCCTTCCCACATGACCCAATAATCGCCGGGGATAGGGAGCAAAGATGCATACAGTTGTGCATATAAAACTGTTTCTGATATCTCAAATATCCCATACGCTCCATCCTTGCAACTCGTTTGTGCTTGCATTGCCATCGCAGTCGGTATTCTGTGGTGCTACGTTTACGATGCGCGGCCCATCACAAACGGTTCACGATTATAGAACGTGTATGATAAGTAGACAATCAACACGTTCACTTTGCCCGAACCATATGCGATAACTAATTAAGAATCAGCTAATCGTCGTACGAGTGTCGGATAGGATTACAAAATGTCGTACCATCGTAACATCGTCGTATATGACAACTATCGCACACGCTATTCTGTGGTGCAACGTTTACGATCCGTACCACATCAGAAACAGTTCATGGTTGCAAAACGTGTATGATAAGGCAACTATCACAAACGTTTAGTTTGCCCACACCATTTGTGATATTGTCTGACATCACACACGCGTTGCAAACGGCAACTGTGTACATGCTCGCACACGTTTCCTCTCTGTGAACCATGTTGGATTATGGTGTATATCACAAACGTTTGTGTTTTACCGACCGCGTGCGCCATAACAACCTGCAGAGCATAATTTCACCGTAATTTAATTGCTGCTATTATTTTTGACTATGTAATTGCTGCTATTTCAAGTTGTACCGGATTTGAATTTCAAAATATGCTATAGCTTTATTCGTATCCATTAGGTTCAAACAACCAATACATTATTCGATTCACAAGTACATATGTTCAAGAATTACATAAGCACCAAATAAAGAATGATGAACCACATTTGTATACTTGTACTATTAAAGACGGTAAAGAAAGAGGCGAAATACATTCTGATTGCTGAACAAGGTGAAGCGGAATGCCCGTATTGTGCCCTCCTCCATGCAGAAGGCACGCACAACTCTAGTCCAACCCCTTGTGATGGTCGACGGCCCATCCTTCACCGTCTTCATGAACACATCTAGATAATCATCGTGTTCTGATAGAAATACTTTAACCTTTGCATGCCCACCAATCATGTAGTTTGAGAGGTAACCTTGAGTAAACTGCTTTGTGAACCACTGCAAAGGAAAAAAATTCAGACATTGTCATCTAACACAACTCATTATGGGCAGTAAAAAGAAGGATGCAGAGTTCTTACTTACCATCCTGTAGTTCACTATTGTCTTGGATAAAGTGTAAACAAATAGTTTAATTGCCATCTTTTGATCCATTTTACTAACAATATTTATCAACTTCCTTACTTGATGCTGGTTCATCAATATCTCATTGCCTCATACGCAGAAAGGGTCGAATTGCGGATCTTTACCAATGACATATCTACCTAAAAGCACCAAGTTAATATTAGAAGCTAAACAGCAATTGCACAATGATGTACTACAATACTCTTATATAATATCTTATAACATTCAATATACTCACATATTAGATGAATTAACATCTTATATTATGGGCCGAAGGGATTTTATTGCATTTTTACAAATTATCGGCTGATCAACTGCTGCTATATCCATGGATTAGAGTTAGTTTGAGCTAGTTTGGACTCAAATAGCCCTAAAGTATATCCAAACATGAGGGCTGGTTTGAGCTAGTTGCATCTAACCCACCTAAAAAAACTATCCCACCCAAGAGGTTCTAATTGGATCTAGTTCTCCTAGTGCATTTATTGTCAATCGAACCCTGTCATCCAAACACCTATTTGGCTAGAGTTAGTTCAGGGTTAGTCAGCTAGAAACTAACTCTAACCTCTAGCTAAGTTAGAGTATCCAAACAAGGCTGTGTTGTTGTTGTTGCTGCTGTTGCTCTTCTACGTATATCTAGACATCATCAGAACATTAAGGTAACACTCTTCCTTGTTGCTATGTAGCCTAGGATTGCATATTTAGACATGATCAGTACAATGCATGTTGCTATGTAGCCTCAGATATATTACATATGGCCCTAGTTAACCTAACGATAAATGGGTTACATATATATTCAGTTAAAAGTCCGATTCACCGATTAGTCCCTTATCAGTCCCCAGCCTATATGGTACCAGCTACCGATATCCTGAACAATGAGTATATATAAGCCATGGGATGAAACTAACCTCGATAGAAAACAACAGTTGTTCGTCTATAAGTACATCGAGAGGCATGTTAAGCACAACAGGCTAAATATCAACCAAATATATCCACGACAAACAAAATAATTTCCAAAAGATAGCTTCAATGTGCAGGTTTAAGCACGCTAGTACAGAAAAAAAAGTGGAAAGGTGTGTTAACTGCAACATCACTACTACAAGATGCTGCTAACGTGACACTACGATCAGAGACCCTTCGACGAAACTGTGTGCGATGCCATAATCGCAAACGATGGTGTAAAAACCGTCAAAAAAGGTGCAAAACGTTTGCGATGGTGGAGCCATCAAACACGGTTCAGATTTTAGTTGCATGTGTGATGTAGGGTATACGGTTCAGTTCAATTAACTGTTTGCGATGAGGAGGAACAAAAGAAACGGGCAGCCAGATGGAGGTGTGTGCGATATACAACATACGGTTCACTCGGATGAACTGTTTGTGATTAGGCAACACAAAAGAAACGGTCAGCCAGATGAAGGTTTGTGCGATATACGACATGCAGTTCACTCGGATGAACTGTTTGCGTTGAGACATGAGAACAGAAACGGTTCAACTTAACAAGATGTGTGTGGTACGCGGCAAACATGTTTGTAATTAGAAATGTGTGTGAAGACCGACAATAACACGGACAGTTGCTGCTAATAAGACGTGTGTGTTGTGCGATGGGATTGCATACAGAACAACAATATATATAGAAGTGAGAGAGAGCTCATAGGAGAAGAGTACAACAATATATATAACCAGTAATGTTCATCAACAACATTTTGCATCACAAGGAAATTGAAGCAGCAGTAAAAATGAACAACAGAAGTGAGAGAGAGCTCATAGGAGAAGAGTACAAGCCTCGTGATGAGGAAAGTTGAACCCGACAGCCATGGACCGCTACTCGTGATGAACTCGACCACCCTAATGCCATGTGGTTGGACCGAGGAGGACACACGTGTGACATTGACGGTGGAGGGTTGCGGCGGTGGCGGCATGCTGGAACGAGGAGGCGACGCACTAGAAGGAGGCGGTTCTGCCACACGATTCGGCCTTGTCCCAGCTTCATCTTGCCTAACTTCACAACAAATCACTTGTAGGCATGAACACAAACACCTATAGGACTGCACGAACCACACAAAAATAAGTTAGTTGTAAACTCATGAGGCAGCCAGAATCAACTCGGATGCAATGTTTCAAGAATCCTGGCTCCCGCAATTTTTCTCCTCTACTTGCTCTCTCTTCACCCTGTCCCTTTTATTCTCTTTATTATTTATCAAATCCAAACGTATTAGCAACAACAGCTTGGCTCCAAGAAGAAAAATGCAGAGGATGGAGGCAGCAGCGTGCAACTGACGGCATGCTCACCATTTTTTTGTAGGGATGCATGTACATGTTGCAGCCGAAGAAATACCAAGGAGCTTTTCTGAAAACAAACTATGTTGAACTGCCACAAATCTATTTTTGATAGCAAAACTTGAACCGAAAAAGCCTACAAAGGTGTACACATATATAACATATCCTATGAAACACATTTGATTTTTTTTGCTTTTGATAAGATGAAGTGAAAAAGCCTACGAAGGTGAACTAAAATTTTCTGACATACTGGACCACAACTTGAGCTTTGTGTTCCGGCCACGAGCCCACAAATGATGACTCTTAGTTTATCTAGTAACTCATCATTAGTCTGCAAGAATCTCACAAATTGTACTATTTTTATAGATGACATTTCTTTGAATTCCCATGGTAGTAATCCATGTTGTCTGTTTTTTAAACCAGAAAACTAAGCAAGATTGCTTGGTGAAGGCAACATTTTTTCATATAGTAAGACATATGAAAGATAATATATAAAGGCCATTGGAGAAAGAATTAGCAAAACTGAAACAAAATATATGTTACCAGAACTAAAAGCAATGGTTTTTCAAACTTTTAGTTGAGAGCATGGTGCTCTAATCCGATTGCATATATATAAAACTCCACAAGCGACTTGAACTGATGCATAACAGTATGAGTGCAGAATTCTTGTAAGCATAAGAAAATACATAGAGTGCACATATAATTTTTCAAGATTTCCTCGATGTTCTACACATTAAAGTTGATGTACTGAAAAGAACGCAAAATTCGAACTGAAAAGCAAGCAAAAGTTGAACTCTTATATAGTTCAAGAACAAAAGAACCTCCACAACGAAATAACCGATTTCCTATTTTTTAACTTTAAAAGTTTTAATTTTAGAACCACCTCAATAGGTGTACATGAACTTTGCATGGCACAATTTTTGTAGTTGATTTTTTGCTCAGAACATAAAATAAAAACACATGCCCAACGCACTGTACACCCACCTAACACACAAAAATCAGTGCTCAAGCATTGATGCTTCAGGATCAAGAATTGGTGCAACATTCAGAGACAAAAAATCATGTGATGAAACTTCAGGATCAACAATTGTTCACCTCCTACATAACAAAATTCATGAGATAAAGAACAAATGTGCAAAAGTAGATCAAAATGATCCGGCGAGAGTTTTGGGCGGTGACCACCGTTGTAGTAGGATACCTCGTTGGAGACCACGCGAGAATGGGGGATGGGGCATGGGCTGCAGCAGCAGGAGGCGGCGACACTACAAAAAAATACACTTCCGTGATGATACGTGTTTGTCCCAGTAGGTCGCGTTTTCTGTCATGCATGTACATCCATGACAAATTTATGACAGAATCAAGATAGTCATACCTGTGCTGTCGTAGAAGTGTTCCATGATATTACCAAAATTATCATCACAGAAGTGTCCACTTCCATGACGATAAATCGCGCGTCACAGAAGTGCTTTCGTCAAGGGTGAACGACACGTGGCATCCACCGTAACGGAACACCGTTAAGCTATCGGGCCAGGTTTTGGGTCCGATAACCCATTAACAGCCCTGACCAATGGGGATTTTCCACGTGTAAAATCACCATTGGCTGGAGGAAACACGTGTCGGCTCATCGTTGGGACAGATGTCAACCACTCATTGGACGGAAGGCGCCTATGATACGTCGACACGTGGCACGGCCCAACAGAGGCCCATTCCTGTGAAAAGGCCGACCCATGGAAAGAATGTTAATGTCCTATTCAAATATAGCCCATTTATAGCCCGCTAACCCAAGGCCCGTTATGCCCTATCCGAATTAGGCCCAGTAGCGTCATCTAGGCCATCCAATATTATTCCAGCCCGTTTTCACTTCTGGCCATGTATGGCCCATGACGTCTTTTGGCCCATATGAGGCCCTATGTAACTCTTGGCCTACTAACGGCCCGTGGTGAAACTGGCCCTCAATGAACAGTGTATCACTTTACACCCATTAACGGCCCGTGGTGAAACTGGCCCGTAATGAACAGTGTATCACTTTATACCCATTAACGGCCCGTTATTCCGTTGGGCCGTTTCCAGCCCATGTTATCTTTCGGCCTTCTTAGAGCCCATTTATTCTTGGGCTCATTTCCAGCATTCGTTTACTTACGGCCCATTACTGTCATTTTCTGCTTGTGGGCCAAATTCAGCCCGTCGTTACAGTCGGCCCGTTTGTGGTCCGTTAATACGTTGGGCCGATTTCATAGCGTCATCAAATACAACCTATTAACGATGGCCCGTTATGGTCGGCCCATGAACGGACGATTCCAACTCTAGCCCATTTACGGCCATAATGCGGTCTATTTGGCCCATGTTTGGCCAATCGATTATACGGCCCGTATAAGGCCCATTGATAATACGGCCCGCAGAAGGCCCATTTTTTCTACGGCCCGTAGAAGGCCCACTGTTTCTACGGCCAGTAGGAGGCCTAGTGTCACTACAGTAAATATTAGCCCATGGTTATTGTGGCCTAGTTTTAAAAAATAGGTTATTGCAGCCACTAGCTAACCACAGAAAAAGAACTGCAATGACTACAAGCAAACAAAGAAACAAGACAATAAGGAAATAAATAAGCAAGCAACTAACGCTAGGCTATCACGGCTATTACACATATTATATCCACTGGGCATCAAAGTTCGCCACCAGTGCAAATATAGGGAACAAAGCAGCATATCATATACACTGGTTGTCAAAGTTGGCGACCAGCGCAAATAAACGCCGCAGCAAAACAAATCCAGAACTAAAACCACTTCAGAAGATTTCAAGAAACAATATCCTGGGTACCCATAATGCTGGCAAGATGCTTAGCAAGCTTATTAACTTTCTCTTGTTTGGCACTTAAATCCTCCAGCGCTTGCTGTTGCACCAAAAAATATGCATCTGAATTTTGCAGGGACTTCCTCAGTCCTTCAGCTTCCTGTCGCAGCACATCTGATCGATGTCTTTCAACTTGAAGTTGAGACTCAACAAGACGAACTGATTTAGGCAGCGAGTTTGAAGAGCTTGTGCCAGCAGTAGTGGCCAGTAACTCGAACACTACATCAAGACAGGACTTTTGGGTTCCCTCACTATCGTCAAGATAGTTTTTATCAGCTTTCTTGGAGACCAACAGGGATGTCTCACTATCTTGAACCTTATCTGTATTACTTCCTTTACCATTGGATAACGCGGTACTGTTCTCCAATATTTTTTCCGCATTCTAAAAGAGAAACAAGCAGACACATCACATGTTTACCATGTTGTATATGAAACTCATTTTGGTAAATGAGTTCAATAGTAAAGTGGACAGGATAACAACATGAAACAAACATATATCTTTGTACCATGGTCACTTTATGGTCTATATCATTCTAGTTTTTGTTGCCAAATCAAGATAGAGACACAGTTCAAATAATATTTGTTCAAGACAAAGCAGAATAGACAGAATATAAGTGTGGGTAACTATAGAGCAATAAAAACACTTGTAATGTGCATGACATGAGAACATAACTGTTTATTCAATTGAAACTAAAATCAACATAGAGCAGGTTACAACAGCAAACCAGTTAAAGAAACAGGTTTAAAACATACCTGTGCGCCATTGGAGTTTCAGTTCCATCCTTCAAATTTGAAAATAGTTGGTATGAGTAAATACAGTCATGCAAGAGCAAAGGAGTATGAACCATAGCTATAGAACCTGACTTGAGAACAAATCTTCTTCTCCTTTAAGCGTTGAGTTGGGATTCGGAGTGGTGGTCCTCGTGCTTTGGGCACTGCAGTTCCCTTACTAACTGCTTGTGTTTGGGTGCTCTGTGGTGGAGACGGTGCTGTGTCAACTGGAACTGGGTTACTATCTACCGGGGTTGGGGTTAGAAGGGGTGTAGCCGGTTCTCTGTCCAACTGGGTAGGGGTACAATCTGCGAGAGTCTGGGTTATGTGTGGTGGATCTGGTCCTTGGGCAAGTACAACCGTGGTTCTATCTGCATCAACTGGTAGCACTATCTTTTCTGAAGACCGTGTTGTTACTCCCTTAGATACTGCCATCACGCTCTCCAATTCAAATGGCTGATAAACAAGAAAAGTAATTGAAAGTATAGACATTGTATGATAGACAGGTGCAATGGATAGTGGGGAATAAAAGAGGGCATGAAATAATTCATATTTATGTTGTCTAACCAAACAAGATAACATGACACAATTTCACATATATGATGGCTAACTAAACAGGATAGCATGACACAATTTCACATTATGATGGCTAACTAAAAAAGATGGAAAGACATAGTTCAAAATATGAGACTATGTAAATAGGATGACATGACATAACTATATAATGTGTTTATTAAATAGGTTGACATGCCATAATTCACATACATTCATGGATAGAATGCCATAATTCAAAATATGATGACTGTAAACACTAAATAGGATGAGATGATATAACTATATGATGTCTTTATTAAATGGGTTGCCATGCCATAATTGAGATAGATGATGTGTATGTACTATGTAAACATGATGGCATGGTATAATTCAAATATATGATTTATATAGTAAGCAAGTAAGCAGATGGCAATCCATATATGATGTAAAAACTAAGCAATGCAAGACAACATGCATGACATGGGTAATATAACCCTGCCAAGTTTGAGCATAGACCTCAGGGGGAAATTAGGACTGGTCATCAGTCTCTGAATCCTCCTCTGAGGAGCTCTCTGTAACCAGCAAGATGTCTGCTTCAACAGGTAGCATTGTCTGCTCTGAATACCTTGTTTTCACTCCAGATACTTCCATCACCGCTTCAAATGGCTGATGCATAGGAAGAGTAGTTGAATATACAAACATTGTCGACAAATGGAACACGTAATACAAAAAATGATAGCATGATATAATTCACATACATGATGATTGGCTAAACAGCATGGCATTGCATAATTCACATATATAATGCCTTTGCAACAAGATAGCATTGTATAATTCACATATATAATGTCTTGCAACAAGATGGCAATCCATAATTCACATATATGGTAATTAGACACTGAACAGGTGGCATTCACACAAAGCATGTCCAAACTAATCAAATGACATAGCAATGCGAGACACCATACACACGATATGAGCAACATAACCCTGCCAAGTTAGAGCATACACCTCGGGGGGGGGGGGGAATAGGACTGGTCATCTGTCTCTGAATCCTCCTCTAAGGAGCTATTCGTAACCAGCGAGATATGCGCTTCGTCAGATAACATAGTCTGCTATGAAGACCTTGTTTTCACTCCAGAATTTGCCATCACCGTGTCAAATGGCTGATGCACACGAAGAGCAGTTGAATGTAATAACATTGTTGACAAATGTAATATGTAACGAAAAAAAGGATGGCCTGATATAATTTACATATAAGATGACTGGCTAAGCAGGATGGCATTGCAAAATTCACATATATGATGCCTGGCTAAACAAGATGGCGTGTTGCATAATTCACATAAACGATGAATAAACTAAACAGATGGCATTCGCACAAAGGATGTCTAAACTAAGAAGATGACATATTTGATGTATAAAGTAAGCAATGCAAGACACCATATGCATGATATAACCAACACCAGCATGCCAAGTTAGAGAGAAGACCTCAGGGGGTAAATAGGAGTTGTCTTCTCCTTCTGAATCCCCCTCAGAACAGATATCTTCCTCTCGATTACAATCCGAAATGCGTGGAGGGGGGGCTGCCTTTGCGCCTACCATGGTGCGACGTCTGCATGAAATTTTATTGCCATTCAAGGCTCATCTCTTTTGCTCTACATGTTCAGTTCCATTGTTTACAATAACTGTCATGCATAGGAATAAAACATAGTGAGATTATGTAAGGAGTGCATGCAGAAATCCAGAGTGATGGTAGCAACCTATGGATAGACCCAAAACCAATAATAGCAGGCAGATAATGGCTTCAGCTAAAAAATACAGATAATGGCTTCTTTACTGTTTGTTTCCCACCCAACATGAAACTCATAGTAGACACCGGAGATTAACCAGATAGTAGATAGATACTATTGATAGCGGCCCCGATATGTACCCCACAACCATTTAAAAACTCAAGTTTGACCATTAGTTTGGAGCTGACTCAGAGTCTAATTGGTGAACAGGACGATAAAGTAGAATGTAATATTAAGCGATGCATAACGTAAGCAGACATGAAAGAGTGCGACCTCTCTTGCGGACCCGTGTAGTCCTCGAGGTCATCTTCTTGGTTGATGATGGTAGTGCAGTTTTCATGGCTGCCAGCGGCGGGGAAGAAGATCTGAGGCGGCGAAAGACAGTCTGGAGGCCGGATCCGTGCTGTGCTGGACCCTTCTGTCGTTGGAGCAGCTGAGCTGGGGTGGACGACGGCGCAGCAGGAGCAGGACAAACCATGCAAGGTTTTCTTTGACAACTATCTGTAAGAGAAGTAATTCTGTATGGGCTCGTTTGAATTGGAGGATTCCAACAATGCGGGGATAGGAAATAGACATGAATAGGATAGGAATGCACGTGCAAAACAGAGAATTTAAAAACACATGATTTCTGCCAATCTGGGTGTTTGATTCACAATAATTGGAAGATCACAGGATGCAAAGAAGCATGGCGAGATTAAGTTAAACCACAAGAAAATGTACGGTTATAATGCTATTATGCTACTATCTCTTAGTCTTGTGCTTCATGAATAGGAATTTGAAAAGGAGGACAAGTGAAAATTAAAATTCCTATGTGTTTTCTTTCAAGGAGACACTAAAGGAACAAATCCGTGTGCTCAGTGGACAATATATATAACATGTACAGTAAAAAAGAGATGCAACAAGTGTACAACCTATTTGGCAAAGCCAGGTCGATCTCAGCGTGATTGGGTTGGCCGGTGAGGATGCTCCGGCTAACTTGGCTGTCGGAGGAGGGGAAGAATATCTTAGGCGTTTGGAGATGGAGCCTGAGGTACTGCTCCGCTGTGATGGAGGGTTTCGTCGTTGGAGCAGCTCCGGTGAGTTGTACGACGCCGAGGCTGAAGCAGGACAAGAGAGACAACGAACAATGTTAACCTGAGTGGAATTCTAATAGCATCTCCAATACATGACGTAAAATACATAAACACAAAGTGCTAGATGTAAAATACATCAGCCGCTCATCTCTGAACTTAACTGTCGAAACTGAACTTAACCGTCGAAACTGAACTTAACTGTCGAAACTGAATTTTGCTGTCAAAACTGAACTTTGCTATCGAAACTGAACGCACTAGCAAGGTGAGGCTACACGTCGGTCGAATGACTTTTTCATCTCTGGTCAGTCGATTTTTTGCAGCCGTTGGATACGAAATCAAGGGCCTGCGGTTCATCTTCAACCTCCACCCCCCGAGCCGGCCAAACAGCAGCCCCCCGCCGCCCGCAGCCGGCGGTGCGCTGCCCCGAAAACACTCCCCACCGCCGGTCCGTCCATCCCTCTAGGCCCCCCCGTGCCGAGATTTTTCTCCGGCGATCCCCACGCCACCGCCCCGCCAACGCCCCGCCACCGCTGGCGACCACTGCCCCCATCCTGAACCCTAAGATAGATAGTGGGGTACCTCTCCGGCGAGTCCCCCTCCCTGTTGTGGCTGGTTCTTCCTTCACCCCGGCGGCATCAAAGTGAAGTGTAGCTAAATCAGAGCAGCATCGCAAGAAAGAGCAAGAGCGAAAGCAGCAGCGCGAGTAAGAGCAATAGCAAGAGCAGACCAGGCAGGGGACCGAGAGCAAGAACAGAGCAGCAGCGCGAGCGAGAGCTAAAGCAGCAACAGGTCCTACTGATGTGGACGTCGCCGCCGAGGGAGCGACGTCGTGGAGGAAGTGGCCGGCGACGCCGCCGTGGATGGAGCCGCGCCGTGTCGGCTCGGGACCGAGCGCCGGCAGCACCGTGAGATCGAATCAAGAAGAAAATGCGGTGATTAGTGTACAACCTCTTTGGTGGCGCCGATTAGGCCGCAGCTTCATCCGAGGAAACGGTGATGATGATGCTCTTCCGGTGGTGCAGGTGAAGACGGCGGTGTGGGAATGGAGGTGGCGCGAAAGACGAGAGGAACGTTGGGGCAGCTCCTTGGAGGTGGAGGACGGGGTGGCTGAACCAGCGGGACGATGAGATCGACGACGGATCCTCATCCGGTACGGTGGATGAGGGACGTCGAGGTGTTGCTGTGGACGACGTCGTCGGGGAAGAGGCTTCGGCTGGGTGGCGGACGGAGCAGGGTGTGGGGTTTCATCGCGGGTTTTCGCAGCCTCGGTGTATGAATGGGTGGACGGATGGGATGGCAGTGGGGAACCATGGCTTAGAGACGCGCTTGTTCGAAATGTGGGGTAAGTTACGAAAGTACCCCCACCGATTTGAGGCGGTTCTTTCGGTTCAGGGGTACCACGGGCATTTCGCGTGTTGGGATTTCACAGGAGGTGGAAGCTTTCACGCGTGTTGTAATTTTGGAATAGCAAGGTGCGGGTTGAGATGGAGGGAGTTGTCGGAGCACAACGAGACAAAGATATATCTTAAATATTTCGGGCTAACAAGGCGCGGGTTGAAATTTTCGGACAAGCCTAACGTGTACTGTACCAAATCAATGCGCCCTACAAATGTCATTCAAAACTTTGAATTCATGTTATGTTCAATTGAAATATTTCTCTACGTGTATAATGCATGCAACCTACTACTCAAATGAACGTTTTAGTGCATTCCAAATGTATATACTACCGCTTCAATATGAACTAAATTTGAATTCGTTTCTCTATTTGAATAAGATCTACAGTAATGATTGTTGTGAAGTCAAAGCATTTGAATTCGTTTCTCTGTTTTAATAAGATCTACAATCATCATTATTGTCAAGTTAAACCATCGTTTGTGTATTATCTTCACAGCACACCACATGATTAGTCTCGAGTTACATATGAACTATGTGTACTATATGAACTCGAACTAGATTTTTTGAATCCACTTTATTTTGATTTCAAATCACATTACATTTCTAGCTCTAGCTAGATCTTCATAATCTAAACCATGTCTCATATGTATAATGTGTTTATCACATTATGTATGGTGCCCCGCCCCTACGCCTACAAGTATTTAGATGTGAGTTGCAAACACCACACATTACCACAAATTCAAATAAAATGTGAGAATGTTCGATATATAGTATTGTTTAGATTGTTCGATATTTAGTTGTAAGCTGCAAATGCCACACATTATCACAAATTCAAATAAAATGTGAGATTGTTTGATGTATAGTATGGTTTAGATTGTTCGGCATTTAGCTGTGAGTTGCAAACGCCATGCATTATCACATTATGGTATAAGATGTGCACAGCACGTGTATCACCGCTATATTCATGCATGCAATGTTTAAAACACTATGATCTCCTATTCAAATATATGAATCCGCTTTCATATCAAATTATGATCTTTGTTAGTCTCTTACACCCACACAATCCTCTAACCTTTGTAGCTACCACTAACTTTCTCTCATGCATGCACACGCCCTCCTCACCCTCCCCCTCCCTCGGCATTCTATCCACCGGGCACATTCATTTTTTCTTTAGGTCGTTCTCCCAGAGTCTCCACAACTCCTTTCCGACACACACCGATCGATAAACCTCTCCAGCGATGCCTGCCTACAACATACAAACACACCTTCAATCTCCTCCTTTATGTGTCCTTGCCTCGTGTCTCTCATACAGTCAGACACACGTGTAAACTCTCGCCCCTCTTTTCATCGCTCTCACAACCGCACACTCCTCCCCCTATCTAGCTAGTAGTTGGGCCTCCCGCACCACCTCCTAGCTCCATTCTCTCTGTCTATCCATCTCGCTGGGCCTTATTTGCCTCTAACAAATGGATGTACACCGACCGATCTCTCGCTATACATATAGCTAGCTAGGTCCTTATAACTCGTTTTTACCCACACGTCAATCGATCTACCTCATTAGTTGTGTCTCTCCCTTCCTCTGACAAACAACAATTGATCTACCAATCTAGTTAGGTTTGCTTACCAAACACATGGTTCCCCTTCATCATCCATGAATGCGTCCCGACAGATCTATCACGCACAGGCACACACAGAAACACATCCCCACTCTTATTGATAACATTGCAGTTCCACCCTCAGTTTGACTAGTAGGCCTCTCCCACCATCTTCGAGAAGCAACTCCATCACCCATCCAACACTCTACCCCTCTCCCCCCTCTCCCTCCTTCTCTCTCTCTCCTCTCTCTCTCTCCCATCATATTTCCCGTCCTTCAGTTATGTATGGATGTCGACCGATCTCCCTCAAGACATAGCTGGGTCTCTCCTTCTCAACACATATACGAGTCGTTCTACCTCTATAGTTAGGCCTCTGCCTACCCCTCCCACCACCCCTCCCCCCCCACACACACCGATACATCGAGTGCTCTAGTCATGTCTCCCAGCCACACACAAACTTGACGTGTTCCCTCTAACGTTCCGGTAGGCCAGTCGCCCTATATCTTTGACTTGTACACACACACAATTTCGATGGCTCTCTTCATCGATCACGCACCCACCCACTTGATCCTCTCTTCGACTCTATCGATAGCTATGACCCCTCCCTCTCTTCTCGTGGATTGCCCGACCCTCTATGTATGATATGGATAGGCCTCCATTTCACACACATTACATGCAAAATTTTGTTTGAGATGTCATCGACACATATTCCCACAAATAATTCATGAAATCAACCCCCACCCCAAAACAAAAAATACTCACGAACGCGGTTTGTATCTCTCACACACACCCACGTAGGTGGGGGACGTGCACAAAGAGAAGAGGTGCATGCACGGTGCATGTACTCCTGTCTCTTTCCCAACCACACCCGCGCGGGTACACGGTGGAGCTCATTTCTATACGAAAAAGGCAGCCCACGTGGTAATTTGGCACGTGTACTGGTTGTCCACTTGGTGGAGGGAGGATCGTCTACCATGGGTGAACAAACAAATTGCGACTTGACGTGTTATGTTAAAAAAAGAGGCAAACCATGTGGGGCCTACCTTAGAGGCAAGGCTCTATACACTAGAGTACTTTTGATGTGTCCCGTCAACTCGCAGAACGAGGAGAAGCTTGCTTAGTACGCCGTCTCCCCCGCCCACGGGCGCGGTGGCTCGCAGGATGAGGTGAAGCTTGCTTACTACGCCTTACGCCCGCTCCCTCGCCCATGCGCGCGGTGGCTCGCAGGACGAGGAGAAAAATTTACTACTCCCTCCGTTTACTCCTCGTCCCTACTACCTTGGTTATAGAGATTATATCATATTGTTTGGAATATATATGTCCTTTAGTAGATTTCAATATGAATTACTAGTACATACTCCAAACACTGATGTATATAGACGTATTTTAGAGTGTAGATTCACTCATTTTGCTCCGTATGTAGCACTCTCCCTCGCCCCTCGACCCTCGCCCACGTGGTGGACGTGCAGCAATTCATTCGGTCTCATATAGCCAGAACGATATATACTGCACTACCATTATTGCTCCACTTCCCGAAGAGGCGAAGAGACAATCGCAAGGTTAATATTTTGGAGATGCCATGCGCAAGGTTATAGGATAACGAGTAGTAGGTGCCGCGTCATTTATAAATAAAGTTTTTTTCCTTCAGTGGCACGTACGCAATATGATAGGTTCATATGGAGAGAAAAGGAAACCACTCCACTATATACATAGTCAGGACGGGCCAGCCTACACGGTTGCTTGCTGGGGTTGCTCTCTTCACACTCTCTCGCACAAAATGACTGTGGCCACATCTCTAACATCCCGGCGGATCACGCCCGCTTGGGGAAGGGGTGGATGCTTAGTGTAGATGCGGTGGCCGTCGCCCACGGCGAAAACCCACTGTTGGCACGTCCCGATCAGGGGTCCCCACCGTTCTCTCTCACAAAGCCGGTGAGGTTGCCTTCGTCCCTTGCTCACTGCCGCGACGTGGGCAGTTGCTGCCTCCCGTCGCCCTCCTCAAGGTTGAGCTACGTCCCTCAAGTACAACTCCCTTTACAGCCGGCTTGCACCACTGCTCCAGCTGCCCACATCACTCCCTGTGGATATTTCTCTACTTCTTTGCCCCGCACATACCTCTACTGGCTTCTACGTACTGTATTTGTGATGAGTTTATGTCTCATCAACTAGTCCCAGTAATCTTATTCTAATCATGCTTGTTCAATTTCTTTGCCACAGGGATGCTCATCTCGATTTTGGTGAAACTACACAAAATGATCCGATGGTCAAAAGGTTGCGAACTTCATTTATTAGGAAGCTCGAACGTTGCCAGCAAATTGAAGCCTGGTCAGGGTTCACGGTTCAAGGGCTAGGAACTGCATGGATCGTTTTTTCTTTAGCTGCCTCTGTTCCAAAATAAGTGTCAACTTTAGTAGTAGTACAACTTTGTACTAAAGTTTGCACAAAGTTGAGAAACTTATTTTGGAATGGAGGGAGTACATATTTGCTATGATCTATCAATCATTGAGATGCAATAGCATGCATGTTAGTCTCCTTTGTATTTGATGAAATGTTGCAACGGGCAACCTTGGACGCAAGATACATGTAACAGAAGCTGGAAGCTTCATAGCATTGTACAAATTTATCTCGCTGATAGATTACAGTACGTACTAAACTAGTACTTCCTCCATTCCTAAATATAAGTCTTTGTAGAGATTTCACCATGAACGACATGCGGATGTATATAGATGCATTTTAAGTGTAGATTCATTCATTTTGTTCCGTATGTAGTGGAATCTCTACATAGACTTATATCTACTAGTAATAGCTAGCCCCCACTACTAGGAATTCTCTATCCTCTCCTTGAGCCACGTCATCAAAATTGATGTAGCCGTTAGATGAAGTAAATCAGTCCATAATAGCCATCTGATCTTGACGCTGAGAGGCTCCGCACTAAGCCAGATGCAAGCATGCAGAAATACCGTGCCACATGCATGTGAGTGGGTTTTAAATCACATCAACATGTCTGCATGCAAGCATGCACCGGTAGCATGCATGTAAGTGAGCTTTTAAGTCCCATTAACATGTCAAAAAGAAAAATATAATCCCATTATGCAGTAGGAGTTGGCTGATCTTTTTTCCTTACGTGGGATGATCTAAATGATGGTGGGAGTTTATTTAGTTTGGCTACCACATTTGTCATGCGGTTATAGAGTTTTTTTTGTTCTACGAAATCGATAATTTTGCACAGAGAGATATACCGCTGTTCCATGCCAACGCACGGGGACTCATCTAGTAATATTTAGGAACGGAGGGAGTACTATGTAAAGAGTTAGGTGTTGCACGGTGATAGTGTGAGGTGGGCCATGTAATCACTGAGCCTGCGTGTTTTCACTGCTCTTGCACGCCTCCGCTGTAAGAATGGAGAAAATTGTAATCTAGTAGTAGTATACCTCCTTTCGCCGAAAGCATGGGACATCCAGCAGTCCTACCACCTCAGTATTAAAGACCAATGAGCCATCAAATCACATAGACCCAGCAATAAGTTGGACGGACGAAGCAACCATCATTCTTGCACCAGTGAGAGGTCGCGTCCGCTCTGCCCAGGCATGAATGTGGCACCGATTCTTTGGAGCGGCGCTGACCGTTTCGGGCAGGAAGTGCGCGCGGGTGATGGAGGGGCTTTGGGTGGGCCAGGCTGGTCAGGAGCGGGCGTGGCAGCTGTCCGCATGTCCCTACCGGACACGCCCGGAAACGAGAGGATGCACCGACTCTCGCGGCTAAAATCATACACTACACAACATCTCTCTATAGGAGTAGGTCGATCTGTCGCTCTCTCTAACACACACACATGGTGTTAAACACACACACACACACATGGTGTTAAACACACACACACACACGCACCTTGGTCCCGTTGCACCTTCTAACGTGACTTATTACACCTAGGCGGAGGGAGTAGTAAGTATATGAGATACGGTGGCACACTGACTTAAGTCGAATACAAGTGCCCAAAATTTGTGTGCATGTTGTAATAAGGATTCATTTAAAATAGCACATGAGAGAACAGAGGGATCAATTGGACAGTGTTCCCGAGCAGTAGCGAGATGTGTGAGGTAAGATACACTGCTGGCGTTTTTCATTTTTCTTATTAATTTGTTTGTTTCACCCTCTGACTGGTGGGACCCAACGTACTACGTGGAGAGAGGTAAGGTGACTAAGGATGCATTATTTCTGCACCACTGTGGATAGTCTTACCACCAAATCCACATGACACGATTATGATTGAAATCCCAATGACTCCTACACACACAAAAAAACACGGCATGCTTGTCACACGAATGCAGGAACGTATAAAAGGTTATTTCCCTCTCGTTGAACATAACGGGAGGGTTGTGTAGCTGGTTAGCCTGTTCGCTCACCAAACTTGAGGTCTCGGGTTTGATAACTACACTTGAGCATAATTTGTGCCAGGAGGATTCTTTGACTGGTCAAAATGTTTTCTAGGGTTTGCACACTTCACACTCTCTCTCCAGTATATATATACACGCTGGAGCCTCAGCGCTTGTAGTTGCTCTCTTCACACTCTCTCGCCCTCTCCAGATCTAAACAAGACTTTGTTGGCCTCTCTCTCCCCTCACTGCTGCTCAAAGAGCCGGCAGGATCCGTCCGCCGGGAAGGGAAGGAGGCTTAACGCTGTCGCTGTCGGCGAGGGACTACCGGCGCAGCTGTTCACTTTCCACCCAGTGGCGGCGCGGGAGGGCCTCCGACCCCTTCTTCTTCGCCGCCGTCCCGTTGCCCACCGAACCACTCCCCAAGAACCTTAAGGTATAATTTACTTACTCCACATGCATTGCTATAGCTGCATGTATACCATGAATTTAGGATGTGGTTCCAAGAGGAAAGGAGTGGGGGAAAGTAGTGGGAAAAGTTGTATATAGCATGAATCTAGGACGTGGTTCAAAGAGGAAATGAAGGGGGAAAGTTGTATAGCATTAATCTAGGACGTGGTTCAAAGAGGAAAGGAATGGGGGAAAGTAGTGGGGAAAGTTGTATCGCATAAATCTAGGATGTGGTTCAAAGAGGAAAGGAAGGGGCGAAAGTACTAGTTCAAAAAGGAAAGGAAGGGACAAGGCTGTAGAGTTTGAGCAGGACTAGATTTGCTGCGCTCACATAGGGAAAGGCGTCTAAAGATAACAAAACTAGGACCAACACAAATATGCTCCTTGGTTGTTTGTTCTTTGTTGCAACAGACTGTGCATGACCACAATACATCGGTAGATGCACATGGTGCTGGTGCGTCCACTGTCCCGTGCAACTCATTAGCTGTTGTTAATCTAAGGCCCTATTTGGTTAAAAACTCCCTAGTCCCTACCTGCTGGGTTCCAGGGACTAAACATGGACTAGAGGTTATTAAATGACATGCTAAAAGACCATGTTAACCCTAGTAATGAACTAATAGAGACAAGGTGCGATGCGTGGCAGGGGCAACTGTTGGAAAAAGTCCCAAAAAGACTCCCTCGGGGTCTTCTTTCTTTAGTCCCAAATGCCCACTTTTAGTCCCTAAAAGTCCCTCCTCTTTGGTTTACATGGGGCTGACACGGAGTTTTTTTAGTCCCTACACCAAAATGTACCTGTAAACAAACACTCTCTAATAATGCCGCTAGAAAATTGATGCAATGCCACAGTTAAAAGCAAATTACATGTTTAACAAATTTTATTGTTAATATAATCTCTATGTTAATATTAATCAATGCCACCGTTTGAGAAATGCTACTGTCTTGCTTTCATCCCATTTAGATAAGGTAGATACTTCTTTTTGTTGGCTTCTATGTCATCCACCGTTATTGACCACTAATTGTTTCCTTTGCACATCTGTGTAAACAGGGTTATCTGCTTCATCTCATTGCCATTGTGACCTTTTGTTGCACTACACAAAACACTTTTGTTTTAAGAGTGTTTTGTGCAGTTCAACCAAAATGTCACACCGACAACGTTGCTTGATTGCTTGATCTTAGTGGAACTGCATAAGAGGAGATCTTACTTCCTATCTGTTAAGCCGAATTCGGTTCAGATCTTCTTCTTGTGAGTTGTTTGAATTCCGCATCATGAGAGGTCAGTACTAGCCTTCTTTCACATGATTCTGCAGTGTGCATTCATATGTTGTGCTACTTATACGATAATGTTGCTTGATTTTAGTGAACTGCACAAATGGAGACAAGACTTCCAATCTGTATGTGCACCGTAATATCCCATTGAGGCAAGATAAGGATATTTCACAACTGCTAGCCTGTATTTTGCCACTTTCATCAGAAAATTAAGTTTAGTACTATACTTGTGCTCCCTAATTGACATGCCAAATCTTACATTAAAGGCGAAGCTTGTTTGTTATTGAACCAAGTGATGAAGGGGAAGAACAAGGGGAAGAAAAACAAAAATCAACTCCCGGTGCTGTAATGAAGCATTGGAACTGTGATGACACAAGTAATGACATAGTTTTGCACCTTAATTTATTGCTATGGCTGGAACGAGCAATTGTTTTGCCACTGATTTGATGCCACTCTTAATGTAATATGTAATTATCTCTACTTGTGCAAACAGGGATCTTCTTTGAAGATACCATATATTTTAGTGGAACTGCACAAGAAGATGTTGGAAACATTAAACTAATCGAGGAGTATATAGTAAGCATGGCCACCACCGTAGATAGCAACAGATGGTTCCAGAGAATTGCTTCATCTGTATGCTCTACACAATAAGCCTCCTGACAAAGGTTGGTACTCGCCCACTGATTTCATCCATATGATTGAGCTTTGTCATCTCTATTGGTGTTGTGCTACTGTTTAGATACTGTCATGAAAAAGTGGTATTGTCCTTGAGAAGTGCTTCATCTGTGTTGTTTTAAATATTTTCCTTCCTTTTTTCGAGCAAACAGTGATGCTAGCATTTAGTAGTCCACTTGTCTTTGCACAACAGGATCATCTTCCTTTGAAGAAGAATATGGAGTACGTGAAGTGACTAGTTCCGATTATGCCAGGATGAAGAAGCCCTGTCTATCTTATCATCAGAAGGAGCAGTTGAAGGATGGTTACATTACTCCCCACAAGACCAAACTAACTTCCGCTCAGAAGGACTGACAAAATCTCCATTTTTTTGCTGTGATGCACGAGTACAATGTTGTTCTAGGATTCTTTCTGGCGAGTTCCATTTTTCTAAAAGGGTGCTCTACATGGACCATGTATGTGCCTGTTGAAACTGTCAATTCATAGTACAGTTTGCTCTATACTAATCACTTTTTTGTATTTGTGCAAACATGGGTGCTCAGCTTGATTTCAATGGGAACTGCACAAAATGTTTATGAATACATCGAATCATTCATTTCCACCACAAGAAAGGAGGTGCCGATAAGTTCAAGGCGTTGCAACATATAAGGGCGAAATCATACAAGCTACGCGTGAATTTGGTTGATTTTGGTGGAACTGCACAAAAAGAACAGTTGGTTTATTTAGCACGAGGTGCCATGTCAATGTCCGAACTGATGGAAAACCCTGCCCATTCCACAATCGTAGGCATTTGATATTTTGGAATGGGACAACCTTGTCAAATTTTGCTCATTGATTTTAACAAGGCATGCATTTGATATTTTCGAATGGGACGCCCTTTGCTGTCAGCAGCGTCGATCAATTTTTTCTTTATTCTTTAGTTGTGAAGTAAATATTGCCTCTGACATGTGAGTCGCTGAGATGCATAATCATCGATTGTTTTGAATGTTCTCTATGAATTGCCAGGCCTGTGTGTTTGATTGCAATGTACAGAAACTCTAAAAAGCTGCTCAAACTCTTTGTACTCCTTCTGTTCCTTTTTACTTTGCACATTGTGAAAGTGCATACTTTTTTGTATAAGATTGGTCAAAGTAGAGATACTTTGACTGCAGACAAAACTTGTATGCAGACTAGAAAGGACCGGAGGGAGTACATGTGAAACTGCTGCAAACGAGGTGATCACCCTAGGAATAATGCTAGTACGTATTGTTTTGCATGTTCATCCAATGCCGGCGATATAGGAATTCGAACTAATCGAAATAAATTCATTCATACACGGTCGGATTTCATATAAACATGCCAGATTTCATTACATTTCATACATTCTTCAACTAAAAAGGGGTGCGCTGGAGGTATAATTAATTACCCGAAGCTACCCACCTGTGTCCCACTGAGCCGAACAGAAGTTTCAATGACTTAACTGCAGGTGCAGTTGCGTAACTGACATGTGGCCTGTTGGGCCCACGTGTCAGTCAGCCAACTGCACCAGCAGTTAAGTAGAAGCAGCATTATTCTCCAGCAGAACTCCCCGACTCCACGTCGCCGCCAAGAAGCTAACCGGACATCAATGGTCAACCCGCCTAGCTTGGCTTCAACAGGAGGGTAGTAGCGGTGGCCTTACTTGGACCCGAGCGGCGGCGACCTACCGTGTTCTACTCTTCCTCGTTTTCTGTGTGGCGCGGCCTCGTTGGCAGTGGGGCGGGGCCTCGGCGGAGCCGACAATGTCCTCTGTCTCGTTGCCGGCGGGCGGTGCCTCAGCGGAGCGGTGGAAATCCTCCCCCGTGTTGCCGGCAGGGTGGGGCCTCGGCTGAGCCGACGATGTCCTCTGCCTCGTTGTTGGCGGGGCGGGGCCTCGGCAGAGCCGGCAGTGTCCTCTGCCTCGTTGTTGGCGCCGTGGGGCCTCGGCGGAGCAGGGCCTCGTCGACGCCAGCGGAACAGGGACTTGTCGGAGCCGGCATTGTCCTCTGCCTCGTCCTCGATCTCGCCAAACAGCGCCTCGCCCGCTTCATCGCCCTCTTTGCTAGCCTCTTTGTAGGCGGCTGCAGCCTCCGCCACCCGCATGCGGTACCGCCAGTGCTCGAGGCGGCCCTTGCGGGTGGAGCGGTATGAGTCGAGCAGCGCCTCCTGCTCCGCCCGCTCCGCGGCGATCTGCTCCTCCGCTTGCAGGTGCTCCTGGAGGAGATGGTGGTTGTAGGCGGTGTCGGCCTGCACCTCCCATAACTGCTCCTGACGCATCTGCCTCACACTGTCCATATATTGGGCACGGGCCTCGCCGATGGTCATGGTGCAATGCACCGGCGAGGGTGGCGCGGAGGAGGGGGTTGGCGTCGGATCGTCGACTACCATGTTCTCCATTGGGACGTCGTCGTCCTCCGGCTGCCTGCCGGCCAGCCGGCCGGCAGCAATGGCTGCCATCTCCTTGTGGTCCGTCGTCCGCCCGTCCCGAAGAGCGCTGGAGCGCGAGGAAGCCATGGTGGGCAGTAGTGGTGTGGACAGGAGAAAGGGAACGGATGCGGATGACTGTGGCTATGGCTGGCGCAGCAGTTTATATAGCAATGGCGGGCGGGCGGAGGGACGGACGTGTGGCGCCGGAGTAGCTGCCTCGGCAACCATGTATCATTAATGTGGGCGGCAGATGGATGGATGGACGGCACTTGTGTCGTTTGAAGGCGGAGCAATCGCCTGCACCGGGAAGCGGGGCGGGCGGCGCTGACTGTTTTGGGCGGAAAGCGCGCGCGGGCGAGGAGATGACTTTACTTGGAGAGGATGACAATGGGGACCCACCAGGTCCATAGCCTCACGTACGCAAGTGCCTCCTTATTATATATATATATATGTATAAAACTATACTCCCTTCGTCTAGGTGAATAAGTCGTATTAGAAGGTGCATCACGACCTAGGTGCAAGCAGATTGGTGGAAAAGAAGAATATTTCTTTCTTCTAAACACAACATTTAATCACAGCAGTTAAGAGGATGCCTTATTAGCTACCCATGCAGGCCATCGTAATTCATAGTATGCAAAGCGCTTTTATTTCTTGCCTAATAACCGCATGGACGTGCTGCATGCATTGGTCCTTGCCCGAGCAAAAAAAGGGAGGAAAGGGGTTTCCACGGGAGACAACGAGGCAGAGGTGGAAGCGCTCGCTGGAGTAATTTATTTTGCTTCCCCCTGGTTTCCTGACATCACGGTCCCACACCATTGTCAACCTATGTAGTAGTCAATAAATGAAAGAATTGCACAAGAAGCGGCCGACAGCTGGGACCAAGCAGCTCGAGCAGTATTTGTGTTTTTGAGGTGTGAGCACTGCAGAGTTTTTCGATGTTTAGCCCAGATATTAATTTTTCTCCTCTGAACAACAACGAAAACATAGTTGCAGGTATTAACTGGGCGGGCTGTGGCCCGTCTAGCCCAGGCCAGATATCCAGCCCAGATATTAATTTTTTCCAAGCTGAAAATGGCTAGCCCAGCTATACTTTTTTTAGGAATACCCAGGCAAGGTCAAGTTGTTATTCTCTGCCCCACTGGGCTGCAAATCTTTCTTAGGAGGGATGCATTAGGCTTAACAAGAAAATGAGCTTTAAGAAATAATAAATGGGATGTAATTATAAAAACTGGGCAGTAACTATAAAAAAATGCACCAAACATGTGATTATTTTATAAAATATTATTTTTGGATATTGAAAATTTTAATTTCATTAATTGTTGCGAGCGCAATGTTTCATTGGATTTTTACGTAATATAAATTTATATTGAAATTGTATTTAATCTGACTAGAAATTTCACGATAAAAATATTTCGGATCCCATCAAAATGTGGGAAATTTTATTGAATTCTATTTTGAATGGTTGGTTGAAATGGGCTGTACTTTTAACAAACTGTAAATGGGCTGTAGTAAATTCCATTAGAATTCAAAAATGGGCTACTCATTTTTACAAATCTCAAATGGGTTATAAGTTCTCTGCCACACACTTCTGGTCTTACTAAGTTGACGCGTCCCCTAAAAAATAGAGTTGACGCGTATGCAAGGCTTTGTCAACTTATAGTCAACACACGGTTCTAGCAGCAGTGGCCGTTGGATGTCCATCCAACAGATGCCGTGCTTCTTCTTCAATCTTGGATATTCTAGCTTCACCCGCCTAAAAAATGATTCCTCCCCCTGACATCTGGGGCGCACCGTTTCAGAAGCTGACCTGTGGGTCTACTAAGTTGACGTACCAAGGGCTTTGTCAACTTAGTCAATATAAACGATTCTAGCTGCAGTGACCGTACGATGTCCATCCAATGGCCGTAGTGCTTCTTCAACCTCTGGTCTTCTTCCTCCAGCCGCCCAAAGCAGCGCCGGTCATGCCGCCTGCTCCTGCCTCCCGTGGCCGGCTGTGCTGCCGCGGAGGCCTCACCGCCCACTACTATTCCCACCGCTGGCCAGGCCCTGCGGCGACGACAGCCTCACACCGCAGCCGAACGAGTGAACCCTCATACTCCTCTCCGCGTGGGCATCCACTGCCGCGTCTTCACCGGCTCTGCGTCGTCCCCTTCCTAGGCCTCACCGTCGTCCACCACCCTCGTGCTCTCGGCGTGGCATGGTCAACGTGGTCAAGGAACGACTTCCATCGGACGTGGACTGTACGTGGAGAGGCTGACAGCTGGGTCCACAGTGGCAGCAAGGAAGTGCCTCCTTATTACGCGGAAAATAATGATTTCTCCACCTGACAGCAGGGACCCACTGGACGGGCCACCAGTATTTTGCGAAAAAATCGTTTCCCCCTGACTGCTGGGACCCACTGGACAGGCCACCGTATTTTGTGAAAAAAATGTTCCCCCCGCTGTCAGCTCGGACCCACCGGAAGTGCCTCCTTATTACGCACAAAAAAATGAATACTCCCCCGGCTAGCTGGGACCCACCTTGCTGGGAGGCTGACTTGTGGGCCTACTAAGTTGACGGGGACGAAGGGCTTTGTCAACTCAGTCAATATGAACGATTCTAGCTCCAGTGACCGTATGATGTCCATCCAACAGCCATAGTGCTTCTTCAACCTCTGGTCTTCTTGCTCCAGCCGCCCAAAGCAGCGCCGGTCGTGCCGCATGCTCCTGCCTTCCGTGGCCGACTGTGCTGCCGCAGAGGCCTCACCGCCCCTACTATTCCCACCGCTGGCCAAGCCTTGCGGCGACGGCAACCTCACACCGCAGCCGAACCAGTGAACCCTCATAGTCCTCTCCGCGCGGGCTTCCACTGCCGCGTCGTCCACCGCCGTGGTGCTCTCCGCACGGCGTGGTCAACATGGTCAAGGAACGACTTCCATCGGAAGAGTACTGTATGTGGAGAGGCTGACAGCTGGGTCCATGGCCACAACCCAGTTTTTTTGTGATTTTCCTAGTAAGTCGCTTTGTCAGGCCTGTTGGGCTACAAATCTTTCAAGACGAGGAGAGATTTCATTCGGCTGGCCGAGAAAATGGCCCATCAGTAATGAGAAATGGGTTGTACATTTTTAAAACACATCAAACCGGCAATTAGTTTCAAATATCTTTTTTTTCATTTCAAGATTTTAAATTACATTAATTTTATGCGTGGAGAATTTGTTGGATTTTATATTGATATACATTTATTTTTAAAATCAGTTTGAATGTGAGTCGAAATTTCGGGATTAAAAACAGTTCGGACCGCACCGAAATATGCAAAATTTCGTATAATTTTTTAACCGTTGCCACAATATGGGCTGTAATGCTAACAAAAAGAATATGGGCTCCAAAAAAACCTTATAAATTAGCAAATGGGCTGTAAATTATTAGAAATAATGGCAGATGGGCTGTATGCTGTTTTCCACAGATTTGAGGCTTTCCTAAAAAAAGGTTGACGCACAAGCACTGACTGTTGGATGTCCATCCAACGGCTGTCGTGCTTCTTCAATCTCTGCTCTTCCTGCTCCAGCCGCTCAAACAAGCGTCGGCGGGACTGCCTGCTCCCTCCTCCTCACGGTCGGCTGTGCTGCCGCGCAGGCCTCACCGCCCGACCGTACTCCCATCGCTGGCCTAGCCATTCCTCTACTCACCCACACCTGCTGTTATTCTCCGGCGACGGCAGATGAACCAGTAAACCCTCATACAGTCGTACTCCCCTCCGCGTGGGAAACAACTGCCGAGTCTTCCCTGCCTCCGTGTCATCCCCTTCCTAGGCCTCGCCATCGTCCACCGCCCTGGTGCTCTCGGCGCAGCGTGGTCAACATGGTCAAAGAATGACTTCCATCGGACGTGGACTGTACGTGGAGAGGCTGACAGCTGGGTCCACGGCCGCAGCAAGGAAGTGCCTCCTTATTACGCGGAAAATAATGATTCCTCCACCTGACAGCTGGGACCCACCGGACGGGCCACTATATTTCGCGAAAAAAATGTTTCCCTTGACTGCTGGGACCCACCAGCTACATCTTCACACGCAAGGAAGTGCGTCCGGGCAAAAAAAATGATTCGCCCCCTGACTGCCGAGACCCACCAGCTACATCTTCACAGGCAAGGAAGTGCCTGACAGTCGGGACCCACCTGGTCGAAGCGTACGTAGCGTTGTCACTCTGGTCGCGAACGTGTACGTACATACTGGTTGATGTAGAGGCGCGCACGTGTCGTAGTAGATGCGCACACGTGTCGTAGTAGAGGCGCGCATGTAGCATGTACACATACGTACAACGGCCAGGGTGCAAGAAAGAAAATACGGCCACGTATGTGTACATACGGGTGGGGTCTCGAGCGCCTACTCGCGCATACGTACGGCCAGGGCTCGTGTACATGGCTGGGTCGGAACGGAGAAACAGCATCGTCGTTGTGTTCATGGGGAGGCAATGGAATGCGTCGTGTTCATGGGGAGGCAATGGGATGCGTCGTGTTCATGGGGAGGCAACGGAATGCGTGGGAGCCAACCGGCTGGGTCGGAACAGAATACGTGGTCGTGTTCATCGGGAGGGCTTGGACGGAACAGGTGATGGAAACAAGGCCTGGCGTACCGCAAAACGGAGGAAACGACCTTATGTTCGACCGGCCACGTTTGAAACGGGATCCTGTTCATCGGGAGGGGTCTGGCGTACTGCAAAACGGAGGAAACGGACCTCCTACAGTCGAAACGGGGGTCCTGTTGATCGGGAGGGGTGTGGCGTACCGCAAAACGGACGAACCGGACTGGTGTTGGAGCGCTACGGTCGAAACGGGGGTCCTGTTCATCGGGAGGGGTGTGGCATACCGCAAAACGGGACTCCACGGGATACTGTTCATCTCCACCGTCGACCCCCTCCAGCCTCCACGAGCTACTGTTCATCCACCGTCGACCTCCTCCAGCCTCCACCTGCGACTATTCATCCACGGGCTCCTGTTCATCCAGCCTCCACCGCGCGCTACTCCACCGGCTACTGTTCAACCAGCCCTCTCCACGGGCTCCTGTTCAACCACCCCTCCACGGGCTACTGTTCATCCTGCCCTCCACCGTCTACTGTTCATCCTGCCCTCCACGAGGTGGTCCTGTTCATCCAGCCCTCCACGGGGTCCTGTTCATCCAGCCCCAACCGGCTCGATCGATCGGGGTCCTGTTCATCCAGAGGCAACACCCCGTGGTCCAGTTCATCCACCCCCACCGGGAACTGTTCATCCAACACCCCCCGCAACGCTCACTGTTCATCCAGAGGCAGCATCTATCGGCTTCAGTTAGCAGCAGTAGCGAAGGAATCACTCGATTGGGTTCAGTTAACAGCCATCGATCGGTTGCTCGGGTTCAGTAACGCGTAGCCTGCAGTGCAATCGCTCGGGTTCAGTTAGAGCCCAACGCCTTGCTCAGGTTCAGTTAGAGCCAACGCCTCGCACACACGCGCGTACATGTACGAGAGAAACGCGCATCGCTCGGCCCCGACCTCCCACCGTAACCGGGAACTCCCTGAAATTTTCCCCGCCCTTGCTTCTACCACGGTTTTTTCTGTCATGGACGGCCCAAAGAATGTCATGCAGCTGCGTCTCCGGCCCGCCCAGGACGAAAAACCCATTTTCTGTCATGATTTTTTGTCATAGAAGTAGGAGCCCACCACATCTATGATGATACCGGGTTTTGTCACAATTATCGTCATAGAAGTGTCATATGTATGACAGAATTTTTTTTCGTTCGGTCCAAAATGTCATGGATGTGTCTTTTTTTATAGTGCGACCTGCAGAAGGAAGAGGCTGCGATCTGACGGCAAAAGAGGCTGCGACCTGACGGCGGAAGAGGCCGTGACCTGATGGCGGGGGTCAGGAGGCAGGCATGATGGTCGCCTGGACATTTTTTCACTAGGTTTGCTTTCAGTATTAAAAACTCTTTTCTACATTACAACAAACACCTAAAGATGCTCCAAACAAACTTCTGAACTTGCATACAACCCTCTTTGAACTTGCGATATGAAACTTTTTGCACCTACACAATTTGGCAGTGGCAGCAAGCAGCAACCAAAAGCATACAATTGTTTTACAATACTCAAAAGCGCACAAAGATCACATCCGCAACACAGTGGTGGGCTGATATCCATGGTTGCTTGATTGCTCCGTGGATGGATTCTAGTACTCCCGTATACTAGTATATGTGAAGCAACAAGAATGATTGGCCTTCTTTATAGAAAATCAAAATGGACAGTACTGAATCTTGCACTTAGCAGTAGAATTTGCGGGATTCAACTTGTTGTGGAGTTAGAGGGGAAATCCACACATGGCAGCACGATTCAGTTGAAAATAGAGGAGAGCAGAACACATCGGTAGAATATACTCCAAAACCCACACACGAGCGAGACCAGGGTGCTCCTCGTCGAGCGCTGGCCGAGCGAAAGACGCAACCTTGAACGGCCTCCCACCTCCGGCCGCCGCACGCCTCCCACCCCAGCCGTGACACATAATGACAAGTTCAACTTCGTTCAACAAGATGAAAATCCATTTACACTCCTATATACACCCAACAAGCATCAAATTCTCTATACCCAAACTACCATTTATTGATATACTTGAACTTGTTTGCTGTTAATGTACATAGACTTTGTAATTAAACATCAAAACTAAGAGAGATAGCAGTCGTTGAACTAAAACAAAATTAGGAATTGAATTGGACTAAATCAAGAAATTGAACCGAGTGTGTCACGAGTTAGTCAATGTGGAAGATCATTCCATTTTGCTATCTCTCTCTCACACTCACATCACCCTACTGCAGCAACAAACAGCATGAGCGCACCAGCGCAAGCAGAATGGGCTTCATGCAACTTTTGACTTAATTTTTTTGACTGAACTGAGCTTGAATTTTTCACTCAACTTAAACATTGCCAGAAATTAGTTGAACTTTTTGTACTGAACTAACCTGAACTTTGTACAGGGATCCACATTTTACCTGAACTTTTTTACATGGATTTGCATGGCTGGCCGGTGGTGAAAGCGGGGCGAGCAGAGGCACAGGAGGACCTACTGGATGTTGTCGCCATTGACATCGTACTCTGGGAGGAGGAGGATGATGGGAGCAAGCCTCTATGGGCGCAATCGTTCAGGACACGTCGGGAGTGCGGCCGCCGGTGGCAAGGACCGGCCATCCCTCGGTGATCGACCATCGTGCTAGCCTCAGTACAGAGTTGGTGTGTGAGGCAGCAGTGGGACAGTTGTGCGCGAAGACCAGCGATGCTCGGAGGTAGGGGATAGGCCGCACCGCACTGGGGGAGGGAGGTCGTGGCGGTGGCGCGCTGGGCCAGGGGGCCTGCGGGGGCGCACTGGGATAGGGAGGTCATTGTGGTGGCGTGCTGGGGCAGGGGGCGGCGGCACGCCCTGCAGGTTTCCGGCAGCGGCGCGTTGGAGTAGGGGGCCGGCGGTGGCGCGTTGGAGTAGGGGGCGACAGAGGCGCGCTGGGGGAGGGGGCCAGTTGCGGCGCACTGGGCAGGGGCCGGCTGCGGCGCGCTGGGGGAAGGGGCCGGCTGCGGTGCGCTGGGGGAGGGGGCCGACGAAGGCGCGCTGGGGGAGGATGCCGACGGAGGCGCGCTAGAGTAGGTGGTCATGGCGATGGTGGGGGGTTGGGTTGGGGAGATGGAGACATTTTACCTGTTAGTTTCAGATTAGTCGGATCCCTCCTATATAAAGCCGAGGGTAACATAATAATATTCTGTTACGGGTAACAGAATAGCCCAGCCCTATATATATATATCTAATTGGATGTGGGTTTTCATAAAGCATTATTGTTGACGTTACCCTTGAAATAAAAGGTTGGGAGGCAAAACTATAAGCCCCTATCTTTCTCTGTGTCCAATTAAAACTTCATACCCATAAGTACTGCGTGAGTGTTAGCAATTGTGAAAGACTAAATGATAGTTGAGTATGTGGACTTTCTGAAAAGCTCTTATATTGACTCTTTCCGACGTTATGATAAATTGCAATTGCTTTAATGACTGAGATTATAGTTTGCTAGTTTTTCAATGGAGTTTCTGATTCATACTTTACATTGTGAATAGCTTGTTACTTCAGCATAAGAAATCATATGACATTATATATGTTGCTATTCTAAGAATGATCATGATGCCCTCATGTCCGTATTTTATTTTATTGACACCTCTATCTCTAAACATGTGGACATATTTTTCGATATCGGCTTCCACTTGAGGACAAGCGAGGTCTAAGCTTTGGGGAGTTGATACGTCCATTTTGCATCATGCTTTTACATCGATATTTATTGCATTATGGGCTGTTATTACACATTATGTCACAATACTTATGCCTTTTCTCTCTTATTTTACAAGGTTTACATGAAGAGGGAGAATGTCGGCAGCTGGAATTCTGGGCTGGAAAAAGAGCAAATATTAGAGACCTATTCTGCACAACTCCAAAAGTCCTGAAACTCCACGAAAGTCTGTTTTGGAATATATTAAAAATATTGGGCAAAGAAAGCACCAGAGGGGGGCCACCCACTGTCCACGAGGGTGGAGGGCGCGCCCCCTGCCTCGTGGGCCACCTGGAAGCCCCCCGATGCCCATCTTCTGGTATAAGGTGTCTTTTGACCTAGAAAAAAATCAGAAGGAAGCTTTCAGGACAAAGCACCACCGTCTCGAGGCGGAACCTTGGCGGAACCAATCTAGGGCTCCGGCGGAGCTGTTCTGCCGGGGAAACATCCCTCCGGGAGAGGGAAATCATCACCATCATCATCACCATCGATCCTCTCATCGGGAGGGGGTCAATCTCCGTCAACATCTTCACCAGCACCATCTCCTCTCAAACCCCAGTTCATCTCTTGTATCCGATCTTTATCTCAAAATCTCATATTGGTACCTATGGGTTGCTATTAGTGTTGATTACTCCTTGTAGTTGATCCTAATTGGTTTATTCGGTGGAAGATTATATGTTCAGATCCTTTATGCACATTAATACCCCTCTAATTATGAACATGAATATGATTTGTGAGTAGTTATGTTTGTTCCCGAGGACATGGGATAAGTCTTGTTATAAGTAGTCATGTGGATTTGGTATTCGTTTGATATTTTGATGAGATGTATGTTGTCTTTCCTCTAGTGGTGTTATGTGAACGTCGACTACATGACACTTCACCATTGTTTGGGACTAGGGGAAGGCATTGGGAAGTAATAAGTAGATGATGGGTTGCTAGAGTGACAGAAGCTTAAACCCTAGTTTATGCGTTGCTTCGTAAGGGGTTGATTTGGATCCATATGTTTCATGCTAGTAGGTTTACCTTAATTCTTCTTTCGTAGTTGCTTATGCTTGCGAGGGGGGTTAATCATAAGTGGGATGCTTGTCCAAGGAAGGGCAGTACCCAAGCACCGGTCCACCCACATATCAAATTATCAAAGTAACAAACGTGAATCATATGAGCATGATGAAAACTAGCTTGACGATAATTCCCATGTGTCCTCGGGAGTGCTTTCCTTTATATAAGAGTTTGTCCAGGCTTGTCCTTTGCTACAAAAAGGATTGGGCCACCTTGCTACACCTTGTTTACTTTTGTTACTTGTTACCCGTTACGAATTACCTTATCATAAAACTATCTGTTACCGATAATTTCAGTGCTTGCAGAGAATACCTTACTGAAAACTGCTTGTCATTTCCTTCCGCTCCTCGTTGGGTTCGACACTCTTACTTATCAAAAGGACTACGATAGACCCCCTATACTTGTGGGTCATCAGTATGCGTCAGTGCTATACAAATGGTTTTTAACCCCTTTTCACGACGACATTTGGAACCGTCGCCAAGTGAGTGTGGGCGATAGGGGGTCCTTCCCACACGACCCAGAAACCATCGGGGATAGGCCCTCCTAGCACACAGGGTAGGGCAAAATGAGCTCGTGTGCGATTGAGCAAGGCATCAGAACCCAATCGTTTCCGTTTGTATGTACATCCCACATGGTGAATCCCAAAAAAACATTTCCGTTCATATGTATATCACACACAATCATTCCAAGGAATACGTTTCCGTTCTTATGTACATCCCACACAGTCAATCCAGGGAAAACGTTTCCGTTTGTATGTACATCCCACACAGTTTTATGTATAGGCTCGTGTGTGAAAGCTGTAACTATCACACACGCTCTACCTTGGTTAACCTTTTGGTTTTATCAACTACATCACACACGATTTGATGAAGAAAACTGTGTGGCATTGGGCTATCCATCACAAGCGCTTTTACTGCTTGAACCGTCTGCAAAGTTCCATGACCCATTTAGCAGGTTTATTTGTCTACAATTAATAATTCCAGTATTACGCAAATTCACATTTCATATCGAACAGCTGTTTGCCAATATCATATCAGGCACATAAATGTAGTTTAACATTACAGTACGATAGCTACCTGAAAACAACACAGCACATCATATAGCTAGTTCAACTTCATAAGAACAATATTAGAAAAATATATACATTTCCCTAATCGAGATCATCCAGGAATGTCTTATCCACCCCTTCTTTCAGTTTAGTAAGAACCTATTTTGCACTGTCCAATTGGAAAAGTGCCTCCTCCTTCGCCAACACCATCTTAGCAAAGTCTGATTTAAAAAATCTAAGCTCATTCTCCACCTTCCTCTTTTCATCCCGCATCTTCAAATATTCTTCAGCACTGATAACACTTTCTCTAAGTCTACCTCTGTTCTCTTCCTCATACATGCTCCAGAGCTTTGCTAGGCACATCTTCAAAGACCGTGGCCACTCTTGATCAACCCACTCCAAGTAAGAACACTTCCGTTCATCCTATGATATTTAAAACTACTCCCTCCGTTCCAAAATAGATGACCCAACTTTGTACTAACTTTGTATTAAAAGTATAAAGTTGAGTCATCTATTTGGGAACAGAGGGAGTAGATCAGTAACAACTGCAGGGGAAATGGGTTTATAGCAACACAGAAAATCACCAACACTTATTTTGAAAAACTGAAGAAATAGGTTAATTATGACATATCTTCTCAAAAAGATCAATGTGCAATTGAATTAATTGCTGCTGAGACAACAACTAAATTCTGAAACATCAGAAGCTATAATTAACTACAACAACGCTACAAGTTCTTACTCATGTAACTATAAATAACAAATTGAACATTTTATGAGGAAGGTAAATATAACTGGAACAACATAGCGACAGTGTTTGGATGACATCAAATTGATACTAACAGGTGTGTACATGCATAGATTTAGTAACATAGAACTAATAGTACTAAGGTTATCCACTATGTATGCCAAAACTGGTGTAATATAAATACAACTGTTGCTACTCTCGCATCGGTGCCCTGCACTGGCGAGCTGATGCAGCTGGAAAAAATCAGGAACCCGGACTCCGGAGCACCTAGTTGCTCCGATGCGCAGTTCGTTCATGCCATAAAGATTTAGTATTTTACTGCTTAGCTGCTCGGATGCGTGGACCAAAGTTGGCTGCACAAACTGCTAAAGCAGTGCCAAATAATTTTCTAATGGCACCGATGATGAGATGGCAACATTTTTAGATACTAGGTACAAAATGTGACACTGTCTTAGGATGCGTTTGGTTGAAGGTGTGGTATGAATGGGTTGGGACTGTGACAGTGTCTGAATCACATCTAACAAATGACTTGCAACAACGAAAGAGGGTCTAACCTTCTCTGCACATGCCAGAAAATTCCTCCCACTATCCACAGATTCAAGCGCAACTAGCTTCACGCATGGAGATTGATGGTGACAACGAGCAGACAGATCTTCAGCCACCCCGCTCCATTCGTTGCAGCTAATGGTCCTAGGGAGCTACAAGAGGAAGAAATGACTCAAATCGGCCGTCGGGTTAAAATCCTTCATTCCAAGTCATAGCCCGAGAGAGAGAAAGAAAGAGAGAGAAGAGAGGCATACCTGGGTGGTGAAGGAGTCAGAGGAGGAGGAGGAGGAACCGCTGGAGAGGTCATTGAAGAAGACCATGGTGACCCGGCGGTAGGATGCGAGACAGCGAGAGCGAGGAAGCGACTATAGCTTAGGAAGGAAGGAAGGAGGAAACATGGGAAATGTGGCTTGTGGTCGGGGAGAAAAGGGGCTGGGCGTAGATATTTTGGCGGTAGGCCAAAAATTTGGAAATGTGGAGGAAAACTTTGCGCGTGGTGTGATGTCGCTTGAAGCTACGTTGGTATTTCCCCAAAGAGGAAGGGATGATGCAGCACAGCGGTGGTAGGTATTTCCCTCAGATATGAAACTAAGGTTATCGAACTAGTAGGAGAACCAAGCAACACAACGTAAACAACCCCTGCACATAAATAATGAATACTCGCAACCCGACATGTTAAAGGGGTTGTCAACCCCTTTCGGGTAACGCTGCTAGAAATTGGTGCGTGATGGGAGAAAGTTGTAATAGTTTGAATAAATATATCACAAATAAAATAAAGTGCGGCAGAGTATTTTTGGATTTTTGGATTAATAGATCTGAAAATAAATGAAAAGGAAAATTGATCGCAAAGGCAAATAATATGAGAAAGAGACCCGGGGGCCGTAGGTTTCACTAGTGGCTTCTCTCGAGAAAAATAGCAAATGGTGGGTGAACAAATTACTGTTGGGCAATTGATAGAACTTAAAATACTCATGACGATATCCAGGCAATGATCATTACATAGGCATCACGTCCAAGATTAGTAGACCGACTCCTGCCTGCATCTACTACTATTACTCCACACATCGACCGCTATCCAGCATGCATCTAGTGTATTAAGTTCATGGAGAAATGGAGTAATGCAATAAGAATGATGACATGTTGTAGACAAGATCTATCTATGTAGAGATAGAACCCATCATTTTATTCTTAGTAGCAACGATACATACGTGTCGGTTCCCCTTCTGTCACTAGGATCAAGCACCGTAAGATCGAACTCACTATAAAGCACCTCTTCCCATTGCAAGATAAATGGATCAAGTTGGCCAAACAAAACCCAAATATTGGAGAATAAATACGAGGCTATAAGAAATCATGCATAAAAGAGATCAAACAAACTCAAATACTTTCATGGATATAAAAAGATATATCTGATCATAAACTCAAAGTTCATCGGATCCCAAGAAACACACCGCAAAAGAGTTACATCATATGGATCTCCAAGAGGCCATTGTATTGAGAATCAAGAGAGAGAGAGAGGAAACCATCTAGCTACTAACTGCAGACCCGAAGGTCTGCAAAGAACTACTCACGCATCATTGGAGAGGCACCAATGGAGGTGGTGAACCCATCCAGATGGTGTCTAGATTGGATATGGTGGTCTGGACTCTGCGGCGGCTGGATCAATATATCATCGACTCCCCTAGGGTTTTGGGAATATTGGGGTATTTATAGAGAAAAGAGGCGGTCCGAGGGGAACCCAAGGTGGGACAACTCACCAGGGCGTGCCTGGGCCTCCTGACGCGCCCTGGTGGGTTGTGCTCTCCTCGGAGCACCCCCAGGCGCAACCAGGGCCCATTATGTTCCTTCCGGTCCATAAAAAATCCCCGTAAAGTTTCGTGGCATTTGGACTCTATTTGGTATTGATTTTCTGTGATGTAAAAAACATGGGAAAAACAGCAACTAGCACTTGGCACTATGTCAATAGGTTAGTACCAAAAAATGATATAAAATGACTATAAAATGAATATAAAACATCCAAGATTGATAATATAACAACATGGGACAATCAAAACTTATAGATACGTTGGAGACGTATCAGCATCCCCAAGCTTAACTCCTACTCGTCCTCGAGTAGGGAAGTGATAAAAATAGAATTTTTGATGTGGAATGCGGCCTAACATGTCATATCATATTCTTTTCTTTATAGCATGGACATTTGGACTTTTATATTGTTCAAAGCAACAGTCTACTTTTGACATGATAATTTAAATACTCAAGCATATCAACAAGCAACCACGTCTTTCAAAATATCAACGCTAAAATAAGTTATCCCTAGCCCATCATGCTCAATCATTGATCCATTCATGAAACACACTCGCATATTAGTTACACCCAATACTCAAGTACGATCATATTGCCTCCTAGTTGGTGCTTTTATAAGAGAAGATGGAGCCTCAAATTCAAAATAAAAATTGCATAAAGTAAAAGAAAGGCCCTTCGCAGAGGGAAGTAGGGATTTGTAGAGGTGCCAGAGATCAAAGCGAAAAACTTAGAGATAAAAAACATTTTGGGAGGTGTATCCATCCCACCAACGAAAACGACTTAGAGTTCCCAATACTTTCCATGCTGTCGGATTTCGGGTTCCGGCAAAACCCTTGAGGTTCGAACACTGGGGTGCGCACGGAGATCTCTCCCCCTCCCTAGCTCGCACACTCTACGATCTCACGGCCTAGCTCGGCGAAACCAAAGAACATTAGACACAAGATTTATATTGGTTCGGGCCACCGTTGTGGTGTAATACCCTACTCTAGTGTGGTGTGGTGGATTACCTCTTGGGCTAACGATGAACAGTAGAAGGGAAGAACAGCCTCGCGAGGAGAGGTGTTCTTGTGCTTGGTGAACTCGAGTGGTTGGGGTGCTATGGATTCGATCTAGGTCCTCCCCCTTCTCTGTGGTGGTGGCTTGCCCTATTTATAGAGGCCTTGGTCCTCTTCCCAAATATTGAGCCGGAAGGGATCCCACAACGGCCAAATTCGAAGGGAGACAACTAGTACAAGCTATCCTGACAAAAGTAGTCTTCGCCTGCCAAAGGCTCTGGTGGTGACGCCGTCTTGGGCTCCACGGTGACCTCCATCCTGCCGTCCTGCTGGTCTTGGTCTTGTTGCACCGATATGGAAACCTTCGCATGATGCCTCGGGACTCCTCGTCTGCGCTTGCCCCTTTAGCACCAAAGAGGAAACGAGGACACTGCACGCCTTGGCGCCCGCCTGGCGCCAGTCATCATGGCTTGCGTCACATAAACCTCATGAGGTGTCCCTTGCCTTGATCTCTCCGCCCCTCGCGAGCCAGCCTGGTGAGGCCGCCCCTGAGGAGGTCTTGCACCGTCCGCCTCGCGAGGCTTGGCCCCTCGCGAGGGTCTTGAGTGTTTGCTGGAGAAGATGGGCTATATGGGACCGCTGGTGGAGCACACGGACGCTACCAAGAGAGTCCGGACAACTCTGCAGCAGGACAATCCAGCTCGTCAGGAGCTCGACTAGCAATTCGGCCTCTGTCCCAGTCCCGATCAAGTAGCGGCATTCATACCGTGCATACATAATTACACACTCAAGATACCATGAGCATAGACGGAGGCATAACTAGCCTGTGATCCACAATATGGCTCGACCGCTCCCGGACACACATACTCTCATTGTTTCCTCTTCTCCTTTTCAGGTTTTCTCTCCATAGGTTACCCCTGGTGGCCTAATCACCGGTCCTTTTAAAGGATACATATACCAAGATGGCACGAAGCACAAACGTATAGGGGAATTTCTTAGGTGGTTTCTTTCACAATCACTCTACCTATTTTCAGGACCCACACGTAGCTCTCTCTTGGTCATGGTTTAGCTCGTTGCTTATTGCACTATTTGATCAATGCGCTTTAACGTATTAATCAAATTAGAACGGAAACAGTTTGCGGCCCAAATTCTGCGGCCTTGGCTCATTACCCTTGCTCTTTTTCTATTTTCCTTTTGTCCTTATTGATAATCTTATCAGATAGCGCCCATACACTTTGGTACGCTCTAATTTTCCAGGGGCTTCATAGCACCCCACAAACATGGCAACAAAAGTCCGAGCACTTTTTACAGTATAGCTCGGCACCCCGAATTTAGCACTATATGCATTGGCTCCGAATCATGTCTTTGGTCAATAGTTGGGTTGCCCGGCTCTTGTGCTTGCTACCTTACGTTCCGCTACATAGGCTAAGGTAGTAAAGAAAGCCGAAAACTGGCTTTCATGATGCGGCAAGAGCTGGTCAGCTCTTCGGAGGTCTCAAATCGTTAGAGATTTTTTCCGCACTACGCGAGGGATTGGTACTTGTCCGAACAGGTGTTTATAGCTTCTTGATTCGAATATGAGGGGATGCGCCTAAATTTTTATCGTCAAACTCCTATGGCTAAGTGAGGGTATTCAAGCTGAATAGTCTGATTGCCTAGTTCGCTACGCTAAACACCTCCTTCAAGGACCAAACAATTGGATCAAGTGTGTTTAGGTTATATCCCAAACACCCCCGTACTTGCTACGTGGGGGCAGAAGCCGATGACTGGCCAACTCTCAGATTTCATACAACGCAGCCGCACAGGAGGTGTTTTTTTTAAAAAACAAACATTATATTACATAACAAAATTTGTTTCACCATACAAGGCAGAGACAACATGAATATATTCATTCAAATATAATGTCTTGCACACATTGCGTCGCCACAATGCAGGACCCCTCCAGGACATCCTCAAAATAC